>NC_055974.1:13694586-13817086 GCF_018492685.1 Alosa sapidissima
CTACTATACTAATGTTCTGCACCCCAATAGAGTAGATTAGATTCAACTTTATTGTCATTGCAGAGTACAAGTATGAAGACAACGAAATGTGGTTTGCTTCTAACCAGAAGTGCAAAAAAGGAGAAAAGTGCAATGTGATATACAAAGCAGTGTTTCCCATACATTGACTTACTTGTGGCGGCCCACCCCAATATCAACTTTGACCACCACACAATGATTTGCCATGTTGTACTATTTAAATTGGATGAAATCCTTTCATTGTAGAGCTATGGGCACCTTTGCAAAGCCTTTCCTTGTCTCTCTTTCTTTCTCTCTCTCTCTCTCTCAACGAACCTGCCCCTCCTCTGCATGCACGTTTAAAGAAAACATGGACAGGGGGGGGGGGGGCTTAGTTGGTTGGTTGTCACTGAAATGGAGAGCTAGACTTCAGCTGCAGGAAAGAAGCTTCCTCTGAACCTGCTGTGCGCCTTATGCAAGCATCGCTTGCCCTGGATGGCCTCAATGGAGGGGAGTGAGGAATGCGTTGGGCAGTTTTCACCATCCTCTGCAGTGCTTTTCGGTTGTGGGCAGAGCAGTTGCCATACCAAACTGTGACACAGTTGGTTTGTGTTGGCTGTGACACAGGTCTCCTCTCACCCATCTCACCTGAAGTCCCATCCTCGACTGCCCTACTACTGTCCCCTTATCTGGATTCCTGGCCTGTACAGCCTAGCGGCCCATCACCTGCCCATGACAATTCTGCCCGGATTCCTGGCCCGTCTGCCAACCCACCACATTCCCCTTGACAACTCCCATCCCCTGGACAAATCCAACGCTGGACTATTTGAACTTTCTGTCACTAAATCAGGATTAATGAATTATCAAACCAGATACGTAATCACCCCACCTCTTGTAACTATCAGCTCAAGTGCTATTAACATCATGTCTTATTCTCTACACCTGACTATCATATGGATTTGTCATGTATACAGACCTTACTGTCCTGTATTGACCCTAGGCAGATGGGTCAGGCCCTTGAGTCGTGGATCTGCTCGAGGTTTCTTCCTATATGTATCTCCAATTCTAGGGAGTTTTTCCTCGCCCCTGTTACCCATGGGCCTCTCTCTTTCTTTTCTTTTCTTCCTTTCTTTCCTTTTTCTCTGATTGCCTACATTCTGTAAAGCGCCATGATACATGTGTAATGTTTTGGCGCTCTATAAGCACATTAAATTAAATTAAATTAAATTAAATTGGTAAGGATACGCTTGATGGTGCAGGGGTAGAAGTTCACCAGGATCTGAGGAGGCCGGTGGACCTTCTTTAGCCTCCTCAGATAGAAGAGATGCTGGTAAGCCTTCTTGATCAGGGTAGAGGTGTTGAGGGTCCAAGAGAGGTCCAAGAGATGTGGACACCCAGACATCTGAAGCTGGTGATACACTCCACTTCAGTCCCATTGATGAGAATGGGTGTATGTGCTAAGCTTTAGACTTCCTGAAGTCCACAATGAGCTCTTTGGTCTTCAATAATTCTGTTAACAGGACTTTGTGGAGAATTTCTATTGTGGAGAAATTGTGGGAACATATGAATTTGTTGATTATATGCAAGTCTAATGCTGCCCACTACAGCTAAGTCTGCCTTCATCCATGAATTGTGACTGGTTTCAGAAACAGCATCCTCTGAACAATCTACACAGAGTAGCTCAGTGCAATTAACACACACATTGGATAGCATCTTAATGGCATGGCTGTTGTGCAGGAGATGATTGTCAGGAAAAGTGACATAAACTGTTGCCAAGATCTGGCAGAATGCTTCTTTGAAAATGTTGAAAGTAAGGCATGAGGCTACAATGACATATACTTATTATTTAACAACTATACCATCACAAACTCCATGAAAGACAGGACGAGACAGGTCCATACAATGGGAAAAGCATGATGATAAGGGATACAAAATACAAGACTCCACACAAATCAAAAACTTTAAAGCTTTCCTGGGATCGAAGGAAACCAAAGCCAACCTCGTCCTATACCTTGGTCATAAAGCTGTTGAACTATGTAAACTGCCAGTCACAGTTCACACACACAAAGGTGGCAGTAGCAGTAAGTTATTTTGGCAAAACCCCATATATCTACATGTCACACAGATGTCTTGGTGCTTGCCCTTCACAGGGTACCAGACATCAACAAAGACAGTCTCATTGTCATGGGCACTGGAGAACGTCGACAAAAGATACAGCCTAGAAATCTTGACGCACCCTAGCGGCAGCAAATGTAATTTGCAGTCAGGGTAGTCTAGCAACTCTCTGGCTTGTGAGGTGGAAAAACCAAACTTCGCTCAGGACAATCACATCGTGTATAGAGTCGGTGGACCTATCGGGTATCCTATTGTATCCTATCCTATCAGGAAATTGAAAGTCAACCGTTTGACCCGCCATACCGTTTATCCCGTGGGAAAGGAAAGGTTTCTGTTTCAAGTCAATCAAGTCATTAACACACTTTGTAGGCTTGTAGTAGGTCCTCATCCATCTCCAGACGTGTTAGCTGGATGTGAGAAATTTGTGTGTCAGCTCCTCAAAACATGGTTTTCAAACAGCTAAAGCCCTTCGGTGGAACATGTTTAAAACTCTAAAACCCAACCAGGGAGTGGAAAAACTAGGGAAATCCCATCCCTATGATTGCCCTACCATCGCCTATTGCTGTCCCATGCTCTGATTCCTGCCCGCGCAGCCTAGCGACCCACTATTTGCCCGATGACAACTCTTAATTCCTATGGACAATTCATCCCCTACACTGGACTATTTGAACTTAACACTAAATAGGATTCATGCATTATCATACTGGTTATGTAACCATCCAACCACTTTGTAACATATACCTCAGGTGGCTCTAAATACCATGTTCTATTCTCTGTATATAGACCTTACTGTCCTGTAACTGACCCCAGGCAGATGGGTCAGGCCCTTGAGTCGTGGATCTGCTTGAGGTTTCTTCCTATATGTTTCTCCCATTCTTGGGAGTTTTTCCTCGCCCCTGTTACTCATGGGCTCTGTCTGAATGTTTAACACTCTGTAAAGCGCCATGAGACATGTGTAATGTTTTGACGCTCTATAACTGAAATTAAATTGAAATTCTGAAAGCACACAGGCAAGCAAATGTTTGGGCACAAGATACAGTGCCTGCTCCAAAGATTCTTGACTCACTATCACTGGGATGGAGACAAATTGTTGAGGGGCAATGGGCTCCTGTTCTGTCAAAACTTCCACCAGCACCAGAGGCTGTTGTGGAACTTGTGAAGTGTTGTCTTGCCAGCCAATGTGCTGCAAGAGTAACAACTTACCATTCACGCAACTTAGCAGGTGTGAAGGCTCTGAGGAGATGTACACCAATATTAAAAAGACAGTGACAGTGGTGAGGATAAATGCTTGAGTGACTGACAATGTTTTGTTGAACTCTTCAATAATGAAACAAGATGCAGATTTTTTTAATCTTTTTTCCATTTTTTCTCCAAATGTTTTGGCAAATGATGCAATACATCTTTTGAAAATAGTCTGTATCTCACTTGTCTACCTTATTAGGTGTATATTTATCAAAAAGTTGACCACTTTAAGCCTTTATATTATTTTTCCGCATATATTGTCCGCCATCTTGAATTTTGGCACTGAAAATGAAGAAAAAAATTGGAAACAGGTTGTTTTGTATTCAGTGGGGTCCTAGCAAGTAAAAAAACACCAGTTGCAAAAATCTATATGAATCGTTCCTAAAATAACACAATTCCCCATACTAACACCCCCGCTCATGCATACAGTGTTGCCATTTGGCTTCAGTTCCCAGCCCCCTGCCAAGCAACCTCTCCTCTCATTTCTAAATACAGTGGAAACTTGATGGTCACCGATCAAATCTCTGTAAATGTATGTTGTGAAAGTAATACATCCATGTTTGGTCTTGAATTAATACTTGCAATGTGGGCAACAGTCTGATCATGGTTTAATTACAATTTAATGTATCTGTGCATAGTTGTAGACTAAGAACTACACTATAGTCTAAAGGTATATTCCACCTGGGCCACACCCATCCCTCTCAGATAACAGAGGCCCTGATGATTCGGGGTGACCCAAGTGATTGATAAAAGAGGAGAATATTCTCAGCTCGGTCTCTTCTTTTGTCTTGGCTCTTGCTCTCTTCTTTCCTGCTACCAAGGCTGTGGGGGAAGATTTTGCTGACCCCTGAGTCACCCTCTCTCTCTCTATCCCTTTCTCTTTCTATCCTTTAATATTTGGGTTTGTAATCTCATGACTTGGTATACTGAAGCTTATGCTGACCCCTGAGTCTCCCTCTCTCTCCCTTTCTCTCTCTCTCTTTCTCTCATTCCCTCTCTTTCTATCCTTTAATATTTGGGGTTGTAATCTCATGATTTGGTATACTGTTTCATCTGGTGTATATGTTATTCTTAACTTGTTAATTTGTTAATTTTGTCTCTGTGTTTTTGGTTAAGCTTCCTTTGTTACTGTTTGCTACTTTGTTACTTTACTTTGTTACAGTAGACTATGTGAGTTTACTTCTACATTCAACTGAAGTGATATTGATTACATTCACCTTTTAGGGCTTAATGCTAAATAAATTGTTAATCTGCTTAACAATCGTATATATCTAATAATCGTAGTATGCCATGCCATGCTCTGCCATAACTGATAAATTTACTTGGTAATTGATTCGAGATTCAAATTATTCATTAAATGGAGTCAGATTAATCGAGCAAAATACATTTTATTTCATTTTTTTTTTTTAAATAAACAACACATATCAGACAATGTCCATAAAACAGTATACATTTGGTTTCAGAATAACAAGCAAAGAGCTACAGTAATGTAACATGTAATGTACTGTTACTTGATGCAACTATTCTGTGAAGTTTGTTTTGAGTTGTTTGTTCTGAGTCTTATTTTAAAATAAGATAAAAACAGTCTAAATACTCAGTATACAATTCAGTGCAAATGTTGGGATTTCACTAGCCTAATGAGGGGCGGGATAAATGGTTGTCTTTCAAATTCCTTCTGCACACAATAGGATAGCGCTACAACTCATGAGGCTCATGCGTTTTCCCACCAGCAGAGCTAGTTGGCTAGTTGATCAAACTTTTGGCAACTTAAAAAAAGCTTAACTCCAGTCGCACGGTTCGCCAGCAGCAGCATCCATCTTTAAGTAGCAGGGAATTCACGTGGAACCGTCGCAAGTCAGTCGTCATTATGTTAAGCCCGCTCAACGACTCTATACAAGATGTGATTGGCCTGATCGAAGTTTGATTTTTCCAGCCCGCAAGCCAACTGAGAGTTGCTAGACTACCCTGGCTGCAAATTACATTTGCTGCCGCTAGGGTGCATCTACATTTCTAGGCTAGGATTTCACAGCTTGGGTTACAATTATTTCCAGTTAACATCTATATACAGCACATACTGAGAAAAACATAACATGTCTTTATTCCGCACTTGTAAGCTATTAGAATAAATTCTGATTCTCAGACCAGCTAAAAAAGAATTCATATGATTCTGTGTCTACTTCATGTGTTTGCAATCATAATGTCTAAACAAATATAGCAATGCCTATAGACTACAATTAGCTATGGGAATATGATGCAGTATTGACCCTTTTACTGCTTACGTCGTCAACATTTTTGAGTGTGCATACTGGTGCCGAAACTGATATGCTACCCTATTCATTCAGACCAGAGACTTGGCCACTGGCCCACCCTGTAAAGTATTTACAGGACATAGGTATTTGTTTGTTTCACTTTTGATGGAAACCCCATACTGTAGCTGTGGAAACTACAATAAAATTGATGTTTTTTGGTGATAAGCAAGTGAAAATTTAAATTTTGCCATCTAGCCCATAGACTCCCATTCATATGGAGCTTACTCACAAACCCCCCCTGTGGGAACTATGGGTGAACTGGAACCGGTTGTCCGGTTGGTTTGTGGTCAGGTGTTTTTTGTGATCTTTTGTAGTTAATCCATTTGCATAGCTTGACAAACTAATTACCTTCCGGCACCATGCTGTGTGCACATCCATCACTGTTTACAAACAGTAAAAGGGTCTATATGAAGTGCGAATGCAAATATGAGATCTGAGCAAAGATCAAGTTTAAAAACAGTAACAAGATTGTTTTAGTTATACGGAATGCGTGAGAGATTATATTTACATGCCTGTGCAGTGAATATATGTAGACTGTCCTCTCTTGCCCTTAGACTGTGAAGAGGATGTGTCCAGTAAAGAAACTCTCTGAGAGAAGTCCAGACCCCCCCTGGCTGGCCTCCAGCCACACCTCATCCCCCAGCCCCAGCTGCACCACTGTATCCCCAGTGAAGTTGATTCGGCCGTCCACGAAGGATGAGAAGGCGGTCATCACCACCACCCCGTTTCGCTTCACCTGAATACTGCCCACGTTTTGGATCGCCGTGCAGAAGACCTCAAACTCGTAGACGCCGGGCACCTGGCAGGTGAACTTGCCGGTCTGTGTGCTGTAGTGGCCCTGGCCGTTGTAGGTGACGCGGGTAAAGCGGAGGACTTTGCTGTTGGATGGGATGGAGCCCCCAAGGCTGACGGAGAAAGCAGAGCGAGGTTGTTGGCTGCTGCTGCCGGGGGGCCCTGGGGGACCCTTTAGACCCTGGGGCCCTGCGGGACCTGCAGGGTTACACACACAGGTACGGTCAGTTTCACAGCCCAACATTCGGTACGGTAGGACATGGTCAGATTATGCAAAGTGATGGGAATTATTTTGGAGTTTCAAGACTGGTTTTGGTGGCCATGTGGGCCCTCTTGGCATTAAATAAAGACATCCTCCCCTCCCCCAATGAAATGCTAATGTACTGGTTCCAAGGGCTATCAGATCCACAAGACAAAGGATGTTACTTTGCTATAATGTATCCATGTGTCATGAAACGTAAATATATTCATGTTTGGTATCATTGTAATAGTCTCAGTACAAGGATTGTAATGATTTGATTGTGATAATGTTTGGAACATTCTATAAGTGATATTTCTGATATATAAGATATCTCTCCTCATGTTCTTCAGATAGGTGTGAAGTAGGTGTGAGTAGGTGTGTCTGATGCCAAGTGGAGAACCAACTATGTGGGCTTGTTTTGCCGCCATTTCTTTCTTTGTTTAACCCATACAAAAGTGACTAAACTTGCAATGTTTCAGACTAAGAAGAAGAAGGACGTCAGACTAAAAAGAAGAAGGATGGATAACAGAGGGAGAGGTTGATCCAACAGAGGCCATGGCCTCTGTGCAATGGCCTACACAGACCATAGACCATTTTTTACCCTCTCTGCTTGTAACAGAATAAACCTGATTCCTGAGTGTTCCTGAGGTTTGCCAGTCTAAGTTAATAGAAAGTAATTATTCACCACAATTACTTTCAAAAGCAAGGGAATGTGACAAGAACATATGGATTTCCGTCAGGTTTTCCAACATATGGATATGTCTTAGATAGATTACCTCGTTCCCCAGCAGGTCCGCGTGGTCCTGGCGGCCCTGGGATTGGCTCTGTGTCCAGATCTGCAGAAATTATGAAAATTAAGATATTTTCCTGTCCCTAATCTATCACAACAAATCATTTCAGAGAATAATCTTACAGATAAATCATTGATAGATTAGATTAGGATTTAAGAAAGAAAGCCAATCCCCCCAAAAAACTGTGGAAAAATGGAAAACCACGAAAAAAAAGACACTACATCAGTAATTTAAGATCGTGATTACCTTGTGTGAGATCAGAAAATCATTGCAAAATATGATTTATGTGTACAAAAGAAAGTGGCCTTATACAATATTATTGGTTATTTTTGCAAAATCTCTCATCTGTGTAAATACAGCATGCAGAAGTAAATCCTCTCTAACCTCATTTCCATCGTTGACAATGTGATTCTGAACATTGCCTGGAAGGTCAAAACAGCTTTGTGTCAACCACCAATTTGGCCATTTACCACAGTCATGTTCTTACAAGTCATTCCATTTAGATCATTATGAAGACACAGAGGGGACAGGAACAGAACAAAGGAGAAGACAGGAAGTGATTGGATTGCTAATAACAAAAGTATAATTTTTACGTGGTGTGTTTGTCAGAGACTACACCCACACTTAAATGTGTGGTAATCTCTAATGTCCACACACCTGTCTCTAGCCATGGTCGGAGATCGAATGGAGTGATGTCATCACAGTTGGTGTAGCCAGAGCCGCGGGCACTGAAGAGGAAAGGGTTGCTTGGAACATCTCTGATGCCAGTGTTGTCACAGATGATGCGGGCCATTGAGACTGAGGCCAACGAGGTCTTCTGTGCCCTCGTGAACACCCCATGATTCTCCCACCACAGCCTGAAAACACAACAGAAGGATCCCCTAAGTGATGTGGCACCTACAGTGCATGCTAACACAAGCCATATTCTGTAGACACTCCCCCAAGGACCCTCCAAGAGTTCCCCCTCTATCTCACCTGTCCCCATCACGGATCTTCTGGAACTGGGTGGCGATGAGACAGGCAAAAAGGGGTCCCACACGGCCACCATGGACAAAAGGCTCTGCCACACCGCCAAGCCAAATGTCAATGTTGTCAGGGGATCCGTACAGCTGCAGGAGCTGACGGGCTAGGACCCTGTTCTGCAAAACTGTAGCCAGTTGTGCCTCTGTCTTGGGAGTAGAGAGACCACAGATCTGGCGCCATGCGTTATACCCTGGAGAGAGAGAAAAGGGACAATGAGTTACAACTACTAAGATAACAGACATCAAATGCTCATCTGCTGACAACTGAGAAGACAAGCACTGTGCATAGAAAAAATGTGAAAAAAATGATCCATGACCTTTGACTCGTTGACTAGTTAAGCACAAAATACATGTAATGTCTTTGGACAGTAAAATTCACAGCAAACTAATCATGTTTAGCGCAGTACCAGGTAAGGCATGATCTCGGCCTCGCTGGAGGTTAAGGGAGCCAAGGTCCAACGCCAGGCGACTGGTAAACTTGAAGAGCTTCTCCCGAAGGGCATCCACCATCATGTGGTCCTGGGTGTTCAGCTTAGCCGGTCGCCCGACCAGGCCCCGGATCAGAGGGTCAACGCCACCTGAAGTGGGGGTAACAGGATTTTGAAGCTCATGTAGTTAACTGAACATACATAGATCAATTCAGCATATAGGTTAGGCTACCACAGCGAGGTAGGACTGCTAACAGCATACAATGGGCATAATCGCTAGCAGTTACACTTTATACATTTGTTTTAAGTACAGATGGGATTTAGCTTGTTTCTGAACACAATAGTTTCAACTGTCCAAAGTATGCTTTCACCCAATCCTCGATTTCCCAATGTTGACGACAAATTTCTCTGGTGGCTAACATCTGATGTTAGCTTCCATAGCTTGCTAACTAGCTTTGATAACTTTATGATAACGTTATACAATCAGTGTAACATAGCTAACTAGTACACATTATTTGCTAAAACTATTCATATGGTCCAATTCATATTGTAGGGAATATTCATACATGTGAGAATAAATTAAGGTGCAATTTATGAGTATGTGGTGTTGTGGCTTAAGGCTTAGCTTGCTAAACCGAGCTAAACAGTCTGGCCATTAAAAACTGTTCTACAATGAGTCCACTCGACAGTTCTGACAGTGTAACTGGAATTATCAAAATTGTGGAACTTAATGTTACCCTTAACCCTACTGACTCATAAGTCCCAGTCCAAACCTTTCTTGTGCCATTTATTGATATTTGCAAGTTTTAACCTTGTTAAAGTGTTTTCTGTACTTATGCCGGTGCACCTCCATTAGGTTGCACTCAATCGAATAAAACTCTCTCCCCCATGTCGGTCCATTTGGGGGCAGTACCCACGATTATGACTAGATGCCGAACGTATCTATGGCTGGAGATGAAGAACTTTTACCATATTTCTTTTGAGATGCTCACACTAACCTTCAAAGATCAGCCTCCATGGGGTAGAGAAAGCTTTGAAGAGGGGTACGCTGGGAAACTGGGGGTTATCATTGTAGTTCTCATCCAGACGAAACATCAGTGGCTGGATGGTATTGTGGGCAAAGCGGTAGGCAGCTGTGGCAAACACGTTGGAGATACTTGGGTCCACGCTGTCGTTGTAGCCCGAGTAAGTGCCCAGGTATCTGCTGTGAGCCTCAGGGCCAATGATGTGCAACAGGTAGTCACGGTACACAATGACCTGAAATAGCACAGAATGTATTGGAAAGAGAGGTAAAGGAGACCTAAAGAGGATGAAAAAGCTGTGCGAAGCTCTTCACCAAAATAGGCAAAGTAGTATGAGTTAACTGTGTGGAAGGAGAAGGAACATGTGTGTGCTCAGTAGCCCCACCTGGTGGTAGCCACCCAGGATCTTGCGGGCCTCCTGGTAGAGGGTCTCGCTGCTCCAGTGGGGGTTGAGCTGCCGCAGGGCCCGAGCCAGCCGGTTGTGTTCCCGCAGGAACAAAGTATGGAGAGACGTCAGGCCAATGTTCTCATCGACACGGGCATCACCTGCACACAACCAGCAGATGGGGACACGGGTAGAGCTTGGTGCCAGGAAGCGTATGAACATGAAACTTCCCAGGGGGGGGAGAGGGAGAGCAATGAGTATAAAGAGTATAGACCCTTTCAACAACAAAAACAAAAACAATGCTTGACCGTTCTATTTGGTTCCCAATCTACTTCCTCTGCATTAAGATAACATATGGAATGTTGAAAAGGAAGTCTTGTGGGGCCAACTACGATGCTGATAATGGAACTCTCTTGAAAGGGTCCATAAAGTATATATATTAGGGCTTTTTGCCTTCATTTGGATATGACCAGTAAGCAAGTGGGAGACAGACATGGGGTGGGGTCGGGAAATGACCGCAGATTGGACTTGAACCTGGGTCCTCGTGGGCACTTGAAGCCAAATGTGGTATGGACGCTGTAGCCACTTGAGCCACAGTGCCCCCACAATGGAAGAGTATAAAAGAAGAGAAAACAGCAAGTAAGAAATGAGTACCTGCCACAAAACAAGGCACTTCTTCTGCAGTGGTGTCATTGGT
Organism: Alosa sapidissima; assembly: GCF_018492685.1. NCBI lineage: Eukaryota > Metazoa > Chordata > Actinopteri > Clupeiformes > Clupeidae > Alosa > Alosa sapidissima. Next base: position 13,705,628 of record NC_055974.1, read on the forward strand.
GATTGGTCGGCGTGTAGCGCACATGTTTCCCTCCACACTCGAGAATGGCAGCAGCTCCCGGTTGCCCGAGGGGTCACGGAACCTCTGGTTGACGCGCAGCAGGCCTCCGTCATTGGTGAGGTCGCGCAGGTCGCGTGCCTGGCTGTCCTCCGAGCCGTAGACCTGGCCCACATCCACAAAGGCCGTCAGCGAGTTGATCTGTTCACGCACGTTGGCCTGCCCGCCGAACATGAAGGCACTGTTCCCGGTGCCGCAGGTCGGAGCTGAGCGGAACACTGGGATGCAGGTGTCTTGGGACAGCCGGGGGTCTCCTGTAGGGGCCTGTGACGGATACGAGCAAACAGACAGATAGGTGAGAAAGACACAAAGAAATAGAAAGATGGATATACAGAAAGACAGAGAGAGAAAGAGAAGGAGTCAGAGAGAAGAGTGGAAGAAAGTATGTCACTGACCGGTATGGGGAAACAGGGATTGGACTGCTTGCAGCTGGTGTCACAGTCCAGGCCACTGCTGAAAGAGCGTATGCTGGGGGAGGTAGGCGTGAATGTCAGGTCATGGTCATTCCACTGACCGAAGATCGTCACCAGGTAGGAGAATTCATTGTCACTCTCAACACCATTGTCAGTGGTGCTCAGGATACGGTTGGACACCTCTCTCACCTGAAAGAAAACATGAGAGAGAATATGAGCCACAGATGAGAAGATACCACCATTATCATCTCATCATCATCATCATCAATGCCGTCATCATCTTACCAGAGGAAGCAGAAAATTGTTGTACTTTCTATTCCGGTCCCACCCTTTTGGCTGAGAAATGCCATCTTCATACTCGGCCGGCAGCCATCTGGCAAAAGGTGTGTTTGAAGCTCCAAGCCTTGGGTTTTTCCTGGGAATAGAGGAACACACAATTCAATCTGATGTATTTTGCCCACTGACAGGCACATGTACATTACTCTAACAACTCAGCAGACTGATGTAGTCTTAGGGGAAATCCTTTGAAATGAGACTGATCTGCAGCACTCACTTGTTGTTGCAGACACTGGTGGCGGTACGGTACTTGTTGATTAAAGGGGTTGTTCTGCAGGATGGGGTCAGGACACGACTAGTACAGCCTGTGAGACGCTCAATGAGCTGCCGTTCGTCCTCTGTGATCAGGTCTGAAAGAGGGAGACACAGTGAGTCCTCTGCTCACCATAACACAACGCCAAGGACATTTTTGTGAACCTACTGTATGGATGGGTGTCACAGAATCCAAGTATTGTTTTTGACAACAAAAGGAACAACAACAACAACAACAACATGCATTTATATAGTGCTTTATCAAAGTTAAAGTTGACTGATATTTAGCGGAAGCTTTATCTAAAATGGATTTGCAATTGCAGGAATTGAACCCGGGTCGTCCGTTATCACAGCTCCACCATGCCATAGAACCTTTCATTACCACAGTGGGTTTTCCTCATGTCTGACCTGTGGCATTGATCGATCTCTTGTGGATGTGATGGGCCTTCTGGTGGATGAGCCCGAGGGCGATGTCCATGGTGTCGGCGGCCCTCACTGCATTCCGGGTATCCCGTGCTGGCTGCTTCATCAGTCGCAAAATATCTGAGGGGCGGATGTCCTCTCTGCGCACTCTCCTCAGACTCCTACAGGGTGGGACATGGCAGAACATGACCATACGTTCATGACCATACTTTTATATTTTATACGGATTCACACAAAAACTCACCCATGATTTTCCCACTTAAATAACACCAAGAGATGGATAACAATGACTGTATAGAGAATTTGCTTACTCTTCACGTGAATACTTGTAGGCCTCATTCACGACCCTCTTTGCCTCCTCAACAGCTTCTAGGATGAAAGGTCGACCTGGGCTTTCTGTGGAGGAACAAAATGGGATGTTATGTTGTCATATAATGTTGCATATTTTTCTAACCAACAGGGTAAAAAACATTAATAGTCAGGGGGAAATGGTTATTGAGGTTTTTGCATTTTGGGTATCCTTAGGACATCTTGTGAACATTGGCATATTTCCAAAATGGCTGCCAAAAGAGTTAGATGGAAAGTAAGAATAGCAAATCTCCACACCTAATGGGTCAATTTTGATGGTTTTACTATCAAATCATAGGTTCTAGGTCCATTTCTGGGTGAACCATTTCTGGGTGAATGAAGACGTTGGGGGGTCAAATTCATTGTAATGGTCAAGGTGATGGTAATTTCTTGTCCCAAAAAAACAAAACAAAATAATTATTTCAAATAACAATGGTCAGAATTTGTTATTCACTTGCTATCTACATTTCGTCCTCTACCATTAAGGGAAAGGCCATTCAACCCCCTACTGTACACTATATATTATTTTAAAGATTACACCCTCTGTATGCGCATTAACAAAAGTTACTACAGTACATCCCTTCCTCCATATCATTCACAATACATAGTCCTATATTGTATAGGTGAGCCAAGTATACAGCTGAAGTATTTTGGCCTGTAATATTAAAGGAGAATTCCGGTGTGATATTGACCTAAAGTGTATTGAAACATGATACCGAGTGTTAACGTATGTCTCATAGCCCATCTCGGCTTGTCCCCTGCACTCCAAAATCTGGCGCTAGTTAGCCGATGCTACCAACAGCTTTTTTAATAGTGGTGCTTCGGCATCGGGCTAGCCATGCAAATAAATCACTGTTTTATACCCATTTACGAGGCTCAATGTATCTCCACACTTCATTGGTAGAATGAAAAAGCACTGGTAGTTTACTTACGAGACGATTTATACAGACAGTATCTTCACGGAGTTTAGCGTTTGCAGCCATCTTGAATTTAGTCACGATAAGTCGAGCAACGAGTAAGAATGAACAGGTATGATAAGGGATCAGATTCCAAAAATAATTCAGTGGAAATGCATGGATTCCAGTTTCTTCCAGTAGCAGCAACTGGAATCCATGCATTTCCACTGAATTATTTTTAACTGGAATCCATGCATTTCCACTGAATTATTTTTGGAATCTGATCCCTTATCATGGCCCTCGGAAGTCTACCAATGAAGTGTGGAGATACATTGAGCCTCGTAAATGGGTGTAAAACAGTGATTTATTTGCATGGCTAGCCCGATGCCGAAGCAACCACTATTGAAAAAGCTGTTGGTAGCATCGGCTAACTAGCGCCAGATTTTGGAGTGCAGGGGACAAGCCGAGATGGGCTATGAGACATACGTTCACACTCGGTATCATGTTTCAATACACTTTAGGTCAATATCACACCGGAATTCTCCTTTAAGGCAAACTAATTAAAAAGCCTAAATTACATATTTAGTCTACAGACTCTACACCCTCTAGATGTGAGTTAACATGAGTTCAAATATGCCCCACCTACCTCCATACCATGCACAAAGTTCTCTATTTTATATTGGTAAACCAAATTTATGGCTGATACATTTTGGCCTTGACCATTAAAAAAAGCAAATTCATGGTAGTAGTCCCTTCTGGCCCATGGCCTATTTTAGGGATTAACTGTGGAAAGTTTGATGAAGATCCTTCAAACTGCTTTGGAGATATACAAACACTGCATTTCCATTTCTGCGCATGATCCCCCACAACCTTGAGTAACTATTCAGTTCATCAGGCCCTTACAGTTAGTAAGTATAACAAGTCTGAATGAAGATCCTTCAAACAGCTCTGGAGATATTTAATATCATCATGGGCTAACACATTATTTGGACCAATACTGATGTCATATGGTTCATTGAGATATCAGTATTTTTTTCTGTTACGGACTGGAATTTAAAATTCTCAATCAACATTATGGGCCCCATCTTAACCCGGCCCATTGTGGCGCCAAGCACAACGCAAGTCTTGTTCCTATCTTACACCATTATTTTACCAAGGGTTCAAGTAAGTTCAGAAGTCAGAGTGCCTTTAATGTTATTTATCGCAAGTATTCAACAGAAAAGTAAATTCCGCAATATTCCATTTCTTTTTGGAAAGCTTGAAATGTCTTTTTAAATATTTCTTGATCAAATAACTTACCTGAGCCATCACACCAGCTGAGCAACAGGTAGAGCCCAGTGACTGACAGGAAGGTAGACAGATTCATATCTGAAACAAGACAAATATAGTCGTTATGAAGGCTGAGAGCTCCCTTTAAAGATAAGAAATGTGCAATAAATGCTGCATTGCATGCTTGCCAAACTAAGAATGTGTCACAGTTATATCAACAGTTCAGTAGCTTAAGGGAACTGATCTCAGTTTTTCATTTTATTATGCCCAAGTAATGACTTATGACTTTAATTATGATGACATGTCCACCTCTTTGCTTTGTACTCTTGTCAGCCATAGTGTAGGAGAGTAGATATGAGATGCACATGCTATTCTGGCATCACCTTAACAGTTGGCATACTACCACCCCTATCTTTGCATTGCATTATGTTAAATTGTTAAAAACACTGATGCTGACACTTGACTTTTCCCACATCATAGAAAACATTTTCATTTATAGATGGGTCTGCAGTTTTCAAAGAGAAAATACAATACACTTCACTTTGAAGACAAGTCTATTCATTTTGACTAAGCAGGTTCGATCCTATGAAAACTGCTGCCACACAATAATATATAGATGACATGAAACCATTACCGAATAACCATGATGCTGCAACATGATATAGCCCCTTACTATAGCTATCAACTTCAAAACGCTGCAAACTCATCTGATATATGAGCACTCAACACAATTAAACCTCACCTGTTCAGTCTGAGTCTTCAGTAGAGTTGAATGTTGAGTGTCTGCTAGGTCTAACTTTATATACAGTTCTGGAGCCGCGCCCCCAATACACTATGTGGGAAGAGTGTGTGGGCTACAAGCAGTTCCTTCTTCCTCCTCGTGAGTTATTTATTGATCATTTGTTTCACGGCAGTGGTATTCATCGGTGTTTCCTGAAGATAACAGATTCTTCCTTGTTGACCTAGTTTAGAACTGTTTTGTATGATATCTAAATTATTTATATTGCTTTCAGCAGAACATTATAATGACTCTAACAAATATTGTATCCTGGGTGTCAGATTGACTGTGAACGTGAACCTGATGAAGCAACTTGCGAAACGCGTTGTTCACGCCAAATAAAGTCAGCAAAATATACCCTCCAGTGTGCGATGTATACTACTCTTTTGACTTTTCAATACTTATACTGCACACCATCAGCACCTGGAGCAAGAAGGGCTGTGCACAGGGATTTTGACCTTTGATGAACATTGTATCCTGTTGATTGTGCCATAAAGAGGTTGCTGAGAAGTTGATAAACCTAAAGGTTGGACCTATGCCTGTAAGCCTATCCTTTCCAGGAAGTCTATTGATGTTTTTCTACATGACATTTACATCTAAAATATTACCACATAGATATTATATTCTCATCAAACTTTTGTTATTTTCAAGGTTTTTGTGTTAATTGTCACTTTTCTTGCACAAAGTGTAACATGCACCATTGTCTACGACCGCCAGACTTTACTTGTCTTGCACTATGCACTTTATGTCTGTTTTTGTCTGTTGTATGTCTCCTTGTCTGTTATACTGCATGTGAGTGATGGAGCAAAATGCATTGCATTGTACTGTAGGCTTACTATACATATGACAATAAACCGAACTTGAACTTGAACTTAATTGATCATGTTTAACATTACATTTTAAGTACACTCAAGCTAAAACTAATCTATATATCCTGATATAATTATTTAGTGTTATGACGACAGGACAGTTTTTACTGACTAGAACGGCTCGGGGTCAAAGGTCATACGGAATCGATTAATCTGCACTAATTTTTTTAATCAGTTATTTTTTCTCAAATTAATTAATCGAAATTAATCAGTTATTTTGACAGCCCTAAAAAATATATACCTGCTTGCTTATGTTGACAATTAAGAAAAGTATCACTGCACTATTAAAAAATTTCCCGTAAAAAAACAGGAATGAACTGGCAGCAGAGTTTCCAGGAAGTTCCTGTTATTTAACGGTGCCCTGGTTTAACATTAAGTTAATTCCAGTAACTATATGCATGTGACAATAAACTTCCTTGTATCCTTGTATGTAAAATAACAACATTAATTTCCTGTGAACTAACAGGAAACAACTGGCAGGATTTCCAGGAGCTTCCCGTTGTTTAACGGCAGACTACCAAAACATTAAATTCCTGTTAAGTATATAACATAATTTTCATGTTGACTAATAAGAAAAAAATGTGATCTTCACAACAGGTCTTTAATTTTTTACAATTACAGGAAACAAGTGCCATATATTGAGTTCATCCACTCTCAAATCAACATTTTAAAGATTAAAAATCCATTTTTTCACATCAGTTACTTATTTGTAGTTTAACAGATATTTTATTTCACAGCACTTACTTGACAGTCTAACAGTAAAGTAATCTTTTTGAAAGATGAAGGGACATGAAGCAAGATAATAGTAAATAGTAATTTAGGAAAATGAAGACTGACTATAATCATATTTCAGGATCAGGGAATAAGACACAGAAGAATTATCATGGAAAATAAAAACATCGCATTAGGCTCGTGTATCATGTATGAATGTAAAATGTAGATACATAGTTTGAAAATCGGATTTCAAAGAACAGGCAATAAGACAGAAGAATTACAATGGGAAAAAAAAAACATTGCATTAGGCCCGTTTAAAATGTAGACACGCTATCTAGTAGTATTTTGAAAATCGTATTTCAAAAAACAAGGAATAAGGTACAGAAGAATTATCATGAAAAACAAAAACATCGCATTAGGCTTGTGTATCACGTATGCATGTAAAATGTAAACACGTGATCTAGTACTATTTCAACAATCGGGAATAAGGTACAAAAGAATTATCATGGAAAATAAAAACATTGCATTAGGCTTGTGTATCACATATGTATGTAAATTGTAGACATGTTATCTACAGTAGTACTATTTCAAAATCAAATAAGATTAATTATCACAGATACTTATCAATTATCAATATCATTGCATCACATTGGGCTTGTGTACATGTGAGAATGAATAAACTGACAGATTATGTCCAGAAGAATTTAAAGTACAGAGATGAGTATAAATGATAATCAGGGAGGAAATCAAGTAACATTCATAAGAAATCAAGTAACATTCACTTATTAGTGATTGTTCTTGGGCTTCTTCTGGGCCTTTTCTCTGTGAGAGAGAGAAAGAGAGAGAGAGAGAGTTACAAAAATGATAGGGTACACTAGGATTCATGGAGAGGAAAATTGTGCTTTTAAACTGACATTTATTACTTACTGTAACTGCATTTATATTTGATTTAATCAGTTGTATGAAATAGAAGTATAGTGTTCTGTGGTTATTACAGCAGTACTATGCATGATTGCTCTCTTCAGAAGGTGTAATCCTGCATAGTAGTGCTTATAACTACATAGTAGACTACTACACAACCCCCCCAATACATACCACACATAAAACAAATTCTGGTCCGAAAGTGTGGCATGAACTTACCTCTGGATGAATTCAAGGGTGCAAGCTGCTTCCGCCTGATATTGCAGATTCAGAATGTAGAAGTTGGAGAAACATGTCGCAAGGCCTGTTAGAAATGTGTCGAGGTTGGACCCTTCACAAACGATTAAGGATTCAATGCTGACCATCCACTTTTGATGATTACCTTGTCGTTCACCTGAAAAAAATTATTTATCATATTCAATTTAAGATATAGATCCACATGTCAACTATGATTAGATTCCTTTTAGGATTTTTTCCAAACAAAATTCAATACAGAAAAAAAACATTTAGTGTTCAAAAGTTGATTTAAATATGTATATGTTGATCATTATTACTCTAGTAAATGAAAACAAACAATACCTAGTAATATCAGGTGAGGCGTCAAAGGTAGGCTTGGAAGACTCAACATCAGCTACAGTCGCACATCCCTTAGCAAAAGAAAAGAAAGGCACTCAACAACTCTTCATGATGTGTGTGTGTGTGTGAAAGTGAAAGTGAATGTAATCTGTGTGTGTGTGTGTGTGTGTGTGTGTGTGTGTGTGTGTGTATGTATGTAAGGAGTGAGTGAATGTGAGAGTTGTCTGCAAGGTGAGTATGAAAGGTGTGTGTGTGTGTGTGTGTGTGTGTGTGTGTGTGTCTGCCGTTGAATTATTAAAAGTGATGAGGCGGGTGTGATAAGATGTTTGTGTGAGGAATGTGTATATGTGTGTGCAAAGTGAGGTTGCCTTTGAAATTGTGTCTGTCTTATCAAAACCACATTGTTTATGGTTTCTATATATGTGTGTCTTAAGACCTAGATAGATAAATAAATAGATAGAGATACTTTATTGATCCCCAGGGGAAATTCAAGACCTGCATGTGTCTTAAATTTCATTTGACAATCTGGAACACAGCATGGAAGGTCTATATTGGGTACATTGTCATGAATTGAGGTACTCACATAAATAGACGCAGTGGACTGATGCCCACATATCTGACATGTAAACATCTTCCTGTTGCATGCCGCTAGCTCAAATGAACTCAGGAGGAATACCATACGCGTGTCATGCAACCACCTCTGCTATGAAGAGCTAGCTAGGCTACTAACTAGCATTAGCTTTATAAACTGACCTAACACAACTTTAAGTAATTACCAGCACGGGAGAAATCCACGCATACAAGTAAACACTGAAAGCAGCAGTCAACACTGATCCATTTATTCCATATTGTTTAGTTGGCCACTGGTTTATTAAACTGATGATGCTAAGCAGACTTAGCTAGCAAGCACGTGTTATAGCAGGTAAATCACGCGAGTTAAACTTTGAAAAACTATGCATACCCTACACATACCAATACATTTAGATGGCTTCAGATTGCAATGAAGAAACGTAAAATTTGATCGACAAGTGATAACGATAACGCATGGCTTAAAGGAATTATCCGGAGTAAAATGCACTTTAGATCAATTTACGGATGATTGGGAGTACATACGTTGAGTTGACATCCAAATCATGTCATTCGGATGTGTTTTGAGAAAGTTCGATGTTACCGTTTTTAGTCAAAACTCGTTAGCCTGGAAGTGACGCGGGCATGTCATTTCGCCGCTACAAAACGCTATTTTTATACCTTTTCTACAGTTCCAAACAACATTACACTTACGTGGTAGTGAGTAGAGGGTCCCTAAAGCCAAACCAAAGTATCCCGAGGTCTTTATGTGGTCGGATAGAGAGTCCAGAATGAATTTCATCAAGCCAGTGAGTGGGGAACGGCTATCTGGAGCAACAGGGTGGAGATCCAGGATAATTTCACTCAGTTCACTGATGAAATGAAGAAGGTCTTCGATCGCTCAAAACAGGGAAGGGAGGCTGCTCGTGAGATCCTCAACCTCCGTCAAGGGCGCAGGTCAGTGTCTGACTTTGCAATTAAATTCCGCACTCTTACATTCTTCAATAGACTGTCTGAAGCGATTAAGGATGAACTCATTCCTCGTGACTTACCTTCTTCATTTGATGGCTTCGTGGATGTGGCTATCCGAGTGGACACTCGGCTAGGTCAGCTTAATCGGTTGAAGACAACCAGTAGCTCTCAGCGGACCGAGCTTCATCGAGGGAACAGTTTCCCTCTTCAGGCCCTTGAGGTAGGATCAAGGTCATCCACTCCACCTGCTCCGGAGCCAATGCAGGTAGACCGGATTAGACCTTCGCCAGCTGAGAGACAGCGAAGGTTGGATTCTCACCCCTGTCTGTACTGTGGTCAGCGTGGTCATTTTGTTTCAACCTGTCCAGCAAAAGACGATGCTCACCAGTAAGGCGGGGAGTTCTGGTAAGCGCAATCCCCTCAAAAGTCTCCCCGTCCTTCCGCACTGTCCTGCAAGCAACTGTGATGTGGAGGGGCCATCAACACACCACCTTTGTCCTCATTGACTCTGGGGCTGAGGAGAGCTTCATCGACGCATCACTGGCTGCCAGATGGGAAGTTCCAGTAACCACCCTGCAAGCTCCACTAACTGCCTCAGCACTAAATAAGACCTGTTTTGCCAAGGTAGCCCATATCACATCCCCGGTGAGTTTGATGCTCTCTGGTAATCACACTGAAGAGATTGCATTTTATGTTATTGATTCACCACAGATTCCCATAGTCCTTGGTCACCCTTGGTTAGTCAAACATAACCCACACATTAATTGAGTGAATAATTCTATTTTGGGCTGGAGCTCATTCTGTCATTCCCAGTGTCTGAGGTCTGCCCTTAACCATTTACCTGTTTTTTCTGAGTTACCTGAGGAGTTTCCGGACCTGTCAATGGTTCCAGAGGAATACCTTGACCTGAGACCTGTCTTCAGTAAGTCCAAGGCTACCTCTCTACCACCTCATCGGCCATATGATTGCTCTATAGACCTGCTTCCTGGAGCTTCTCCCCCTCGAGGTCGCCTGTACTCTCTGTCGCCCCCCTGAGAATATGGCCATGAAAAAGTACATTGAGGACTCCTAGCAGCAGGTATTATCCGTCCCTCTTCCTCTCCAGCAGGGGCAGGGTTCTTCTTTGTTGGCAAGAAGGACGGATCACTAAGACCTTGCATTGATTACCGGGGCCTCAATGAAGTCACTGTTAAGAACAGATATCCTCTGCCCTTGATGTCCTCTGCATTTGAACTGTTACAGGGGGCCACAGTGTTTTCCAAATTGGACCTTCGCAACGCCTATCACTTGGTGCGAATCAGGGAGGAAGATGAATGGAAGACGGCATTTAACACACCCACAGGGCACTATGAGTACCTCGTAATGCCCTTTGGACTTACCAACGTGCCATCTGTCTTCCAGACCCTTGCCAATGATGTGCTGAGAGACATGGTAAACAAGTTTGTCTTTGTTTATTTGGATGATATCCTAATTTTTTCCAGGTCTCTTCGTGACCATGTTCAGCATGTCCGGTTAGTCCTCCAGCGGTTACTAGAGAACCAACTGTATGTAAAAGCAGAGAAGTGCAAGTTCCATCAACGCTCCACATCCTTTTTGGGCTCTGTTGTCTCTGAAGGTGGTATTGAGATGGACTCCTCGAAGATCAAGGCAGTTATTGATTGGCCTACCCCCCAGTCCCGCAAGGATCTGCAGAAGTTTCTGGGTTTTGCTAATTTCTACCGGAGATTTATCCGTGACTACAGTTCTATTGCCTCCCCTCTGACTGCTCTGACGTCATCCTCAGTCAGGTTTTGCTGGTGGGAAGGGGCAGAGAAGGCTTTCCAGCAGTTCAAGAGGCGTTTCACCTCTGCTCCCATTCTGATCATGCCGGATCCGTCATGTCAGTTCATTGTTGAAGTGGATGCCTCGGAGGTAGGGGCTGGAGCTGTCCTATCCCAGAGATCCAAGAAGGACAATAAGTTGCACCCTTGTGCTTTTTTCTCCCACAAGTTGACACCTGCTGAGAGGAACTACGATGTGGGGGGCCGAGAACTTCTGGTGGTCAAGCTCGCTCTTGAGGAATGGCATCACTGGCTAGAGGGGTCTGAGGTTCCTTTCCTTGTGTGGACGGACCATAGGAACCTGGAATATTTGAAGTCTGTGAAACGACTCAATGCACGCCAGGCCAGGTGGTCTCTTTTCTTTAGTCGATTCAATTTTACTTTGTCTTTCCGTCCAGGTTCTAAGAATGCTAAACCTGATTCTCTCTCTAGACAGTTTAGAGTTCCTGATGCTACTCCAGCCCCTAACACCATTTTGCCTCCTCACTGTTTAGTGGGTGCAGTTTCCTGGGATATAGTATCTGTGGTTTACAATGCCCAACAACAGGCGCCTGCTCCAGCTGGTGGTCCCCCTAACCGCTTGTTTTTCCCCAGTTCTGTCCGTCCTCAGGTTTTGGAGTGGGGTCACTGTTCCCGACTGACCTGCCATGCCGGAGTTAGGAGGACTATGGCGTTTCTTCAGCAACAGTTTTGGTGGCCCCGAATGGTTGCAGATGTCCGAGCCTTCATCGCTGCCTGTCAGGTCTGCGCCCGGAACAAGAGCTCTAATCAACCACCCATTGGACTCCTCCAGCCACTCCCGGTACCCAAACGACCGTGGTCCCACATAGCATTGGAATTTGTGACTGGTCTGCCCCCTTCCAGTGGTAACTCTGTTGTTCTGACTATTCGACGAGTCGATAGATTCTCCAAGTGTGTGCACTTTGTTCCCCTGGCTAAACTCCCTTCTGCTAAGGAGACTGCTTCCCTCATGGTTAACCATGTCTTTAGGATCCATGGGTTGCCTTTTGACATAGTGTCTGACTGAGGTCCTCAATTTGTGTCCTCATTTTGGAAGGAATTCTGTAGGCTTATTGGAGCCACCACCAGCCTCTCGTCAGGTTTCCATCCTCAGACCAATGGCCAGACAGAACGGGCCAACCAGGACCTTGAGAGGGTCCTTCGGTGCCTGGCTTCCCAGAATCCCACGTCCTGGAGTCAGCATCTGGCATGGGCTGAGTATGCCCACAACTCCCTTCCTGTTCTACGGGTCTCTCCCCATTTCAATGTTGCCTTGGTTACCAACCATCTCTCTTTTCTTCTCAGGAACTTGAGGCCTCGGTTCCTTCTGTCCAGGCGTTTGTCCGGCGGTGCAAGTTGACATGGCGACGTGCTCGGGCCTCTCTGTTACGCTCTAGTGCCCAGGTCAAGCGGCTGGCAGACCGTCGAAGGGTTGAGGCCCCCCACTACAGGAGGGGACAGAGGGTTTGGCTCTCCACTAAGGACCTACCTCTCCGAGTGGACTCACGTAAGCTGGCTCCTCGCTTCATTGGCCCCTATGTCATTGAACGGGTCTTTGGTCGATCTGCAGTCCGGTTGCACCTGCCCCTCTCACTTCGCCGAGAACATCCCACCTTCCACGTGTCCCGGATAAAACCTGTCTGCCACAGTCCTCTGTCTCCCCCGGCTGTGTCCCCTCCTCCCCCCCGACTCATCGATGGGGGCCCTGTCTACACTGTGGAGAAGCTGATGGATGTTCGTCGACGCGGGTGTGGTCTCCAGTTTTTGGTCGACTGGAAGGGGGTATGGTCCGGAGGAGCGGATGTGGGTTCCAGCCCGCCACATTGTGGATAAGACGCTCATCAGAGACTTTCGCCAACAACACCCACGTCACCCAGCTTTGACGCCGAGAGGCGTTCGTTAAGGGGGGGGGGGGGTCAGTATTCCTGCTTTCATGACACCTGCTGGACATTTTGGATATTTGCAATCATGTGCCTTTGTTTTCTTTGTGTAAAGATCCCGCCCTCACTTGTCATGTTTCACTTCCTGTTGTCAGCCTAGTCAGCCATTTTGTGCTCACCTGTTTCTTGTTTGCCCCTTTCTGATTGTCTGCTCACCTGTTCTTTATTTAGTCCTAATGATTAGGCCTACTTATTCTGTGTGTTGTCAGCCCCAGTTTGTCAGATTGTCCCACCATTTTGTCTGAGCACTTATAAGCCTCTGTTGGATTCTACCTGTTGTTCTGTCTACCTGCCTGTTTGAATTCTGCCTGTGACCTGTCTTTTGGATTTGCCTGCCGTTTTGGATTATCTGCCTGTCTGTGCCTTTTGGACTGCTTCTCGGACCTGACCTTTGCCTGCCTGTGGATTACTCTTTGGACTGTGTTTCTGGTTTGTCAGCCTTTTGCCATTTTCAGTTTTCCATTTTCAGTTTTTTGACCGAGGGTCTGCCTTTTGTTCAGTTTCCACCATATGACGGGAAGTTTTTTGTTGGAGTTGTTTTCTTCTGTTGAAAACTTTTTGAACTAACTCTGCACTTGGGTCCGAACTATTTACGAATCCTGACAGATGTATGAAGCTGTTGGTGAGTCTGGTGGTGCGTGAGCGCAGGCTTCTGTACCTCTTCCCATAGGGCAGTAGATCAAACAAATTGTGAGCGGGGTGAGTGACTTGCATCACTCACAATTGTGGTCGCCTTGCGGGTGAGGTGGGTGGTGTAAATGTCTTTCAGGGAGGGGAGTGAAGCACCAATAATCCTTCCAGCTGTTTTCACTATGCGCTGCAGGGCTTTCCTGTTATATTCAGTGCAGCTTCCGCCCCACACAGCGATACAGCTGGAAAGGATGCTCTCAGTGCCTCGGTAGAATGTGGTCATGATGGCTGGTGGAGCACTTGCTCGCCTGAGTTTCCGCAGGAAGTAGAGGCGGTGCTGAGCTTTCTTCGCCAGTGATGCAGTGTTGGTGGTCCAGGAGAGGTCTTCACTGATGTGCACCCCCAGGAATTTGGTGCTACTCACTCTCTCCACCACAGCACCGTCGACGGTCAGTGGCAGGTGTTGGGTGTGACCTCTCCGGATAACAATCTCCTTTGTCTTGCTGACGTTAACACTGCTAACTTCGTTTCACCAGGTGTAACGTTAACATTCAGAGATGTTGTATTATACAACGTGTATAAACATGACCAGTGTGCTTTGAAACGTATTTCTGGTCAAAGATGACAGAAATTCACCTTATTGTGTTGATGGCTTTCGATGGGTTTGGGTATGATTCCAACGTATTGTCAGAGAATGTCTAATAAAGGTAAACGGGCTCTGGTGTCTTCTCTCAGCAGACAGCTTCCCATCACCAGAACAAAGGTAACGTTAATAGATAACAGGAAGTACGTGTGTTCCAGAATAAACATTACGGGCGTGGTAAATAACAGTGTACAGAGCAGCACCAAATTCCTGGGGGTGCACATCAGTGAAGACCTCTCCTGGACCACCAACACTGCATCACTGGCAAAGAGAGCTCAGCGCCGCCTGTACTTCCTGCGGAAACTCAGGCGAGCAAGTGCTCCACCAGCCATCATGACCACATTCTACCGAGGCACCATTGAGAGCATCCTCTCCAGCTGTATCGCTGTGTGGGGCGGAAGCTGCACTGAATACAACAGGAAAGCCCTGCAGCGCATAGTGAACACAGCTGGAAGGATCATTGGTGCTTCACTCCCCTCCCTGAAGGACATTTACACCACCCACCTCACCCGCAAGGCGACCAAAATTGTGAGTGATGCAAGTCACCCCGCTCACAATCTGTTTGATCTACTGCCCTCTGGGAAGAGGTACAGAAGCCTGCGCTCCCGCACTACCAGACTCACCAACAGCTTCATACACCAAGCTGTAAGGATGCTGAACTCCCTCCCTCCTCTCCCCCCTCCACCCTCAGCTACATAACATCCTGGACATTGGACCCACAATGGCCGCCTGCACTACTCCACTTGCACACTTGTACACTTTACAACTTGGTGTTGTTGTCCTGAAAACACAACACTTCTGCTGCTCTTACATAACTTGCACCACTATGCCACTTTCTTTATTACTTTGGTCAAACAGAACTACCCAAGCCTTTTATTGGCCTGACTTTGCACTAGTATTTTATTGACTGTCTATGCACAATTTCAACCAAATTTTGCTGCTCTTATTTTTTTCATTATTATATGTGCCCTCTTATTTACTTATTTACTTACTTTTTGTTTACTTGAATGTTATGTTTGTCTGTGGACTTAAATTGGAAAAATATGTCTTGTCTTCACCGTGGGATAGTGAGAAACGTAATTTCGATCTCTTTGTATGTCTGGAACATGTGAAGAAATTGACAATAAAGCTGACTTTGACTTTGACTTGACTTTGTGTTGGAGCCTGATTTTACACATTTGTCTTACTAATGACCGGAAAGTCCTGTTTATTAAAGGAAACCGGTGAATAATGTTGGAATCTGGGTGTAAATTTACAGAAACGTTTTACAGTGTGCCTTAAAGAAACCTATAAGTGTTCTGATTTTAGTTATCACTGCTCTACAAGTGTTATCACTGCTCTACACTGCCTTAGAACATATACCGTATTTTCCAGACTATAAGTCACACCTGAGTATAAGACGCACCAGTCAAAAAATGTGTCATGAAGAGGAAAAAAACTATATATATATATATATATATATATATATATATATGTTGCACCTGAGTCGCAGGACCAGCCAAACTATGAAAAAAAAGTGTGACTTTTATAGTCCGGAAAAAAAGTATTTTTTAATTAATCCAGTTTAGTTCACATGTATCCTTATGATGCTGTTTTAGTTCACATGCATCCTTATGATGCTGTTTTGATGTACTGTTTTGGGTCACATGTATCTGCTGTTTTAGTTTCACATGTATCTGCTGTTTTGGTTCACATATACAGTATGAATCTTCTGTTCTGTCATTTTGACTTATGTTTAGGTATAAATCTTTATTGTTATTATTATAATGTATATTATTGTGTCTTAGTCTACGAACATGAACCTTGTGTTCTGTTTATAGTTCTGCTTTTGCTAATATCCAGACATGCTGAGTCGCCCAAGTTAAAGTTTAAAATCAACCACAGAGGAACGGAGAGAAAATCATGTCACAATTACCGAGTGCACTGTCTGACCTGAGGGTCAAGCTATGTCATGTTTTAGGCCATATGTTAACTGTCACACCCTGATTTCATGATATAAAAGAAGCTTGCCTGCAGAACATGTCAGAGTTTGGGTACGAATCATTGTTTTGTCTCATTCTCTCTCTTTGCAAAGATAATTAAATTGTATTGTTCTTTTGGATCACAGGCTCCTGTCTTCATTTTGCGTCAAAGTGTACAAAATATATCCAACAGCTTTTCAGGTCAGATACATTTTCTACAGAGCAGAATGTGCCAGTGGCATTAAGGAACATGCATGAGATGCATGATGCATGTGCTGGGGGTTTCAGGCATCCATAAAAGATACATATCATGTGTTTTGTTTAGGTTTCATTTTCTCATTCCAAATTTAATTTCTGTGTCTGTAAGTATCGGTGTTTGAGCTGTCTCTTGGAAGTTTCCCCAGTTCCAGCACACAGGATTTTTTTGTTTTCATTTTAAAATGTATATGCATGTTGAATTATTTATTTAATTGAATGGCTTGTAGTCTAGGTCACTTGATATGATTTTAGAAACACAATTGAGGTCTAGCACCAGGACTTGCGAAGCTGTGTGCAAAAGTAGATCAATATAAAATGAAAAATCAGTATTTTAGACCATTATTTGCCAAGGTATGCTCATGCATTTTGTAATGCCTTATGGAAACTCCTCATAGGACTTTTGGTTACCCAAAATGCATACTGACAATAAAAGTCATAGACTTTTTGGATTGTTGTAGACTATTTGGATTGTGTGTCAGGTTCTGATATAGAATGACTACACAAAATGGAAAAATTACACAAAAGGCTCTATTTTTGCATTTTCTTTGATTGCTTCATGTGTGTGTATAAGATGGACTATACATCTGCACAACTAATATTGGATGAAACAACATGAATATTTAATTCCTATGGATTCATGTGAATATTTCAAGACCAAGAATGTAGTGGTAAAAAAAGAATTCTGTGATCACAGTAAGGTATCAGATTTTTAGAAAAGGCATTCAGAACATGTTTGATGATGGTGCGGTTATTGTCAAATCTTTATAACAATACACGTGGCATTAAGTGGTTCATAGAGTGTTGATGAGTGTACATATTGTTATTGTGGATAATACAGCGTGATTTTTAAATGCTAACAGTTGTAATTGGTGAATAAACTCTTTTGAGAGGTGGATAAACTATTTCTGAAATTTCAGTGGTGGGTAAACTGCGTTTAGTCTGCTTGCGTTTAGCGGCCTCCACTAGCCTACATCTCTGTTCAAGACCCAAGGCTGCATCTAGCCTACTTATTGCTAAGGATATAGGCTACACTGCAGCTAGAAGTTAGGGAAGCACCAAAGGCGAGGAGAGGAGGAGGGCATTAGGCTATTGACTAAATTTAATGGAGACATACTACTACGTGCTAACGTTAATGTTACTGCCATCAAGCTGCAATGATTTGCTGCGAATGAATGCTGCCCAAATTAGTACGATGTCTTGTGTAATTCCGCTGGATTTTCTTGTAAAAATTGATTTTTTTTTGCATATTTTGCTAGTATAGAGTCTAAGGAACAAGATTTTTTTGTCTTCACATTTTCACGATCCATTTTCACACTTAGATGACATCATTTATATAATGCATAATTAAGACTGGGACTACTATCACTTGGGGGTCAAATGTGAGAAAACAAATGTGAGATTCTGAATATCATACTTACTTAGCTGATTTTTTAGTTTTAAACCTGCTAATTAGCATTTGCGGCCTAAAACTGGCCTCCATAGGCAACATAGAACGGGTGATTAGGGTAAAAAATTTAACTCCTTGATATTCTTATGAAACTTTACTAGTTGATTATTTATGTAGAGACAATATTTTTTTGCATTACAAGTTTTTTGAAAATATATGTTTAGGGATGTAATTTAATAATATCTCATTAATTATGCACTAATTTGCACACATTTCAATTACAGACATCTGAATATTGGATAGTTAACATTGAATGTAGTCGCGTTCAGGTTTGCCTTCAGAACTTTTTCTGGATTAAGAGCCTTAAAAGAATGGCTTGTTCAAGCGTCAGTCCTAGGTTATGCCGATTTCAGTCGTCCCTTTATCTTAGAGACGGATGCAAGCCATGCAGGATTGGGGGCAGTTCTGTCACAGGAGAAGGATGGGTTACAGCGTTTGCTAGCCGGGGCTTGCGGCCAAGTGAGAGGAACATGTCAAATTATAGTGCCATGAAACTCAAACTCCTTGCAGTCAAGTGGGCAATCACAAAAAAAAAAATGGCAGGTATCTCCTGGGCAACACGTTCACCGTGTACACTAACAACAATCCTCTCCAATACCTGCAGTCAGCGAAACTGGGCGCTGTGGAACATTGCTGGGTTTCTCAGCTTGCCCTCTATATTACAAAATCTCGAGCTGATCTGATGCCAACATCCAAGACTCTTGGATAACAGAATCTTGTATGGTGGACACCATCCCTGGTCGAACCAAAAGAGACCTGAAAGTCCTGCAAGGGACTGATCCCTGTATTTCCAGATACCTGTGGTTTTGGTGACAGGGACAACCACATACCCGTTAAGACAAGTGGAGTGAACCAAGGGAAGTCCGCAGTTGATAAAGCAGTGGTCCCAGATACAGAAAATGGATGGGACCTTGCACCGAGCGATCCAGGCTCCTCCTTCCAGGGATCCAGTGCTGCAGCTTTTACTGCCAAAGGTGTTGCGAGTCGAAGTGCTCACTAGCCTACACAACAACCACGGCCATCTGGGGGTGGACAGGACTACAGATTTGATATGACAGAGGTGCTACTGGCCCCAGATGTGGCATGAGGTGCAAAAGTGGTGATCTGAGTGTGAGCACTGTGTGGTTGCTAAAGCAAGACAACCCAAGCCAGAACCTTTTTGGGAAATATGTTAGCCACTTAGCCTTTGTAGATAATCTCCATTGACTTTACTCTCTTGGATTGGGCTAGCACAGGACAAGCGAATGTTCTGGTAGTCACAAATGTTTTCTCAAAGTTTACCCAGGCCTTTCTCACCCCTCATCAGAGAGCTTCCACCGTAGCTAAGATTCTAACTGAGAGATGATTCTATTTGTATGGAGTGCCAAGGAGAATCCACTCTGATCAGGGGCGCAGCTTTGAGGGGGAGCTGTTGAAGCACCTGTGTGACACCTACATCATAACAAAGACTAGAACCACCACTTATCCTCCAGAGGGGAATGGTCAATGTGAACATTTCAACAGGACACTTCATGACTTGCTCAGGACCTTACCCCCTGAAAAGAAGCGTAAATGGCCCCAGTTGCTCCCTCAGTTCCTGTTCGCCTATAATACCACTGTGTACCAGTCCACACAGCACTCCCCATACGAGCTGATGTGCGGTCAGAAGCCACAGTTACCAGTCGACCACCTACTTGGAAATACTGGAGGTGACCACAGGGACAGTCCACCGACTGATTGGGTGGTGCAACATCAAGAGTACCTGACTTCTGTCTATGCTAGTGCTAGGAGACACTTAAAAGAGGCTGCGGCATATTGTAGGCATGGTGGTCCTTAGAAGATTATGTGAGAAGAAAATGTGAAAATCACTTTTAATTAGAAGAAAGTGTGAAAATCACTTTTCAGACTAGATATAATCGCTTATTTTAAAACATACTCCATACATAATCCAGCGGGACCCTATTTTCCAAACACAGCGTACTGTACTAAATCAAGTCATCTTGTAGGCCTAGTGGTGCGTCAAGTGCAAAGTAGCCTATATTCCGATCCGCTATTGATGACGCGAAAAATAATAACGGTAGGCTAAAATTATTTGAAACTAAAGTAACAAGCCAGTTTTGTAAAAGGAGTAGAAAGTACCAATATTCGTGTTAAAATGTAAGGAGTAAAAGTAAAAAGTCGCCAAAAAAATAAATAGTAAAGTAAAGTAAAAATATCTGCAAAATCTACTTGAGTACAGTAACAAAGTATTTGTACTTCGTTACTTCCCATCTCTGTATGGATTACACAAATAATTGACAAGGAAGTACAAGATTTTTCGATGGTCACTTCTTTTCTAAATATAAATACAATACATATTTCAGGCCACCAAATGGAGGCATTTCACTGCACTTCGGGCCTTTTTTGGATGTAAAAGTAAGCAGTGAAATGGCGTCATCAGGTGGCCATGCAGCGCAATAGCGCAATGAAATATTTAATTTAACAGGACATTACGGTAGAAATCTTGTTTTTTCTTATTAATTATTTGTGTAATCCATCTGATATATTTAGTTTTTCTTTTTAAAATTCGTTCCTTTATAAATTGTGATGTAATATGAAGGTATGTTTTTGAATGTAATTACTCTGACAAGTAAGGGATAACGGCCGCCGAGGTGACTCATAGACAAGGTGTAATGCAAAGCACTCTCCGTCACACAGCGGCAATTTTCTTCCTCATGAGATTTCTCCATGTTGCTTGAGCCAAATTCTTTGCTGTATATATATGAAAATGTAGTTGAAAAATGAAATGGTTACTGGCACCAGTGGCCTAGCCCAGGGGTTCCCAAACTTTTCCACGACAAGGCCCCCCAAATACCACAAGGTTCTGGCCCCCCTTGATGTGTTATTAAACCCATCGACAATACTACTGCAAATGTAAAAATACATTTAGCTAATCCTAATAATTATTTTAGGGTAACACTTTATTTTAATGTGTCGCTGTTACAGTGTACCTACCTGATTAGGTACAGTGGTACAACCTGTGTAACAACATGTACTATCAGGTACTATCATTGTACTTGCATTATGTATTTGTGGGTACCTACATATAGTTGTTACATTGTAATACTGAGTGCTTTTAAAAAACTTTGCCAATTTGCCAAAATTTTCAAAGAGCTGACCTGAGACCTGCTGGATGGGGTAAATCTGGTCATGGTAGATTTGATATACAAACCATTCTTAGCTCCGGTCAAGGCCTCATTGTCTTCAGTGTACATGTAACAGCTGTGCTGCTACAACCTTGTTACTCTTTGATACAGTGGAATAAACGTATTAAGTGTACCAGTTAATTACTTACATGTACATATGACATGTATGTTGTGTCTTCGATGTCTTGGAACAGGTCTACTAATTCACATGTACTATGTGGTATAACAGCAGACACGTTTCAACACATCAATTACACATTACAGGATGCATGACATCATTGACAGGATGTATATAATTTGTACATGTAAGTACTTAACTGGTACACTTTATTTTAATGTGTTTATTCCACTGTATCAAAAGAGTAATAAATGTGTACCGACACAGTTGATACATGTACTACAGTATGTAGGGTAATGGCAGACATGTTCCAAGACACCAATGACACAACATACATGTAATATGTAATTGTAAGTACTTAACTGGTACACTTCATTTTAATGGGTTTATGCCACTGTATCAAAGAGCAATAAATGTGTACCAACACAGTTAATATATGTACTATGTAGTGAATTAGTCGACCTGTTCCAAGACATCGAAGACATAACATACATGTCATATGTACATGTAAGTAATTAACTGGTACACTTAATAGGTTTATTCCACTGTATCAAAGTGTAACAAGGTTGTAGCAGCACAGCTGTTACATGTACACTGAAGACAATGAGGCCTTGACTGGAGCTAAGAATGGTTTGTATATCAAATCTACCATGACCAGATTTACCCCATCCAGCAGGTCTCAGATCAGCTCTTTGCCTTTGATGAAAATGTAGGCAAATTGGCAAAGTTTTGTAAAAGCACTCAGTATTACAATGTAACAACTATATGTAGGTACCCACAAATACATAATGCAAGTACAATGATAGTACCTGATAGTACATGTTGTTACACAGGTTGTACCACTGTACCTAATCAGGTAGGTACACTGTAACAGCGACACATTAAAATAAAGTGTTACCATCATGGGAAATATAATTTTCAGATATGCGACAAATGATTATAATGGCATTGTATAACAACCCTCATAGTAATAGGTATATTTAAAATTTTTCATATGTATTTATTTATTGCTTTTATTTTTTGATATCGCCCCTTGAGACCAACATATGAAAAAAGTTCATCCTAGGTCCTATTCTTGAGATATTCACAGAAAACTGTGTCCAGACAAACTGAGCAAAAAAAAAAAAACTCTGACTAAACCTATATGCTGCACTAGTGTGGCGGTCATAATAAATGAGGCAAAATCTTTTTCCTAATTTATAGTACTGTAAGTATAAGTATATATACTTTTTTGATCCTGTGAGGGAAATTTGGTCTCTGCATTTAACCCAATCGGTGAATTAGTGAAACACAAACAGCACACAGTGAACACACAGTGAGGTGAAGCACACACTAATCCCGGCGCAGTGAGCTGCCTGCTACAACGGCGGCGCTCGGGGAGCAGTGAGGGGTTAGGTGCCTTGCTCAAGGGCACTTCAGCCGCGGCCCACTGGTCGGGGGTCGAACCGGCAACCCTCCGGTTACAAGTCCAGAGTGCTAACCAGTAGGCCACAATTAATACCACAAGTGCAGTGCCATATCAAGCCACACCCCTTCCTGTAAAAATCCCATAGCCTGTCATTTCAATTTAGGCCCTTGGAGTCTCTCTACTCATTTTTTATTTTGCTGAACTGACCATATTATTAACATTTCCAAATATGTAATGAGAGCATGGACCTCCCCTCTGTAGCCACCACTATGGGAAAACTAATGAGACAACTTTATAATATATTGAAGCAAAATGGAGGTGTTTTTCTGTTAGAATAATTTTGCTTTTGACTTCTGTTTGTGACTTATGGCCATTTGATAGATTCCAATGAATTCATTTAGGCATAGTGGAATCCAATCAAGTTGTAGAAGCATTTCAAGGACCATTGATATTTTATACATTTACAAAACACTCCAAAAAACATTCTTGTGGAGTGTTGGAGTATTGTATGTAGATTATTGAGAAAAAAATTAATTGAATCCATTTTAAGATGAGTCTGAAACATAACAAAATGTGGAAAACTTGAAAGGGTCTGAAAACTTTCCGGTTGCACTGTACATTAGATTACATCAGATTAGATTAGATTAGATTAAACTTTATTGTCATTTAGCAGAGTACAGTACAGAGCCACTGAAATGCAGTTGATATCTAACCAGAAGTGCAAAATAAGCATTGCCCTGCCACACAAAATCATTTTTACTTGAATGTGAAAATTAACAGCTTTGTCGTGAATGTGAAAATGGACAGCTAACTCCTCTGTCAGCTCTAGCCACTGAAAAGAAAAAAGTGGAGAAATCAGGCCAATTGCAAAAGCTCTTCAGTTTGACGTGGAATTTAATGAGCTCATTACTATTCATGAGCTCGCCCAGTTGAGACCGTGCCCACAGAATTCGTCTAGCTCTGTGACAGTTTTCGTAGGCAAGGATGGCTGAATGTCAATGGGATTGTGCGCTATGCACGAATAGAACTTCAACAATGCATTTTGCCCAAGAACCCAGACTTGAGGATCGAATGGCTTCAGTTTATGTTTTAGAACAATACCACAGGCTTTGTAAAAAAGGTTGCTGTTAAAGCCTGGAGCAATAAGCTACCATCGCGGCAGTCTACGACCAGTGCCCAGTTCGTAAGTAAAACATTATTGTCAACTCAAGGAAGTGCTATGTTATACAGGTTTAATACAGGTTTAATGCACTAGATTAGCAGGTTTTATGCCCTTTTGGACAATGATAGCACTCGCTTTCCAAGCTAAGTTCATGCCATGAAGCTAAAATTAGTTGGTAACAGCTGTCATGTTATGGACGAAACCAACTAGCTGTTAGCCAATCAGATTCAAGCAGCTTAGCTCGTTGAATATTAATGAGAACTGGCACAAATCGAGCTGAGTCTTCCTGCAGGCTCTCTATACCAAGATAGAATGGCTTGAAACAAGGTAACCAAGGCAGGCATGTTTTCCACAAAAAAATGGTCCATGGTAAAACTACAGACATTACCACAAAGTAATTAAAAAACGTGTGGCAGGGCACCTTTAAATTAAATACCAAAGTGCAGGTTGAGTAGTATTCTGTGCAGTTATGTAGACGATAGAGAATAATTATGTAACAGTGTATAGTTAGATAAATATAGTTTTCCAGATTACATGTCTACAGTGACAGATAAGGAGTATAGAGGGTTGTTTACAGAGAGTATAGACATTCTATAAATAATATATATATATAGAGAGAGAGCTTATGTTTACATGCCTGTGCAAGATATAGCAGTGAAAGTAAGTACTGGCCTCTCTTGCCCTTAGACTGTGAAGAGGATGTGTCCAGTAAAGAAACTCTCTGAGAGAAGTCCAGACCCCCCCTGGCTGGCCTCCAGCCACACCTCATCCCCCAGCCCCAGCTGCACCACTGTATCCCCGGTGAAGTTGATTCGGCCGTCCACGAAGGATGAGAAGGCGGTCATCACCACTGCCCTGTTGTGGGCAGCGTTCAGCTGAAGCGAAATGGGGCATTTCCATCGTTGATAATGTGATTCTAAATATTGCCTGGAAGGTCAAAACAGCTTTATGTCAATTTGGCCATTTACCACAGTCATATTCTTAGATCATTATAAAGACACAGAACAAACGAGAAGACAGGAAGTGATTCGATTCCTAATGACAAAAGTCTGACACACTCATGTCCACACACCTGTCTCTAGCCATGGATGGAGGTCGAATGGGGGGATGTCATCACAGTTGGTGTAGCCCGAGACGCGGGAACTGAAGAGCAAAGGATTGCTCGGAAGATCTCTGATACCAGTGTTGTCACAGATGATGCGGGCCATAGAGACCGAGGCCAACGAGTTCACCTGTGCCTTTGTGAACACCCCATGATTCTCCCACCACAACCTGAAAACACAACAGAAGGATCCCACTATGTGATGTGGCACCTACAGCGCATGCTAACACAAGCCATATAGACACTCCCCCATGTACCCCCCCAGGAGTTCCCCCTCCATCTCACCTGTCCCCATCACGGACCTTCTGGAACTGAGTAGCGATGAGACAGGCAAAAAGGGGCCCCACGCGGCCCCCAGGGACAAAAGGCTCAGCCACACCGCCAAGCCAAGGGTCAATGTTGTCAGGGGATCCATACAGCTCCAGGATCCGGTGGGCTAGGTCACTGTTCTGCAAGACCTGAGCCAGTTCTGCCTCTGTCTTGGGCGTAGAGAGACCACAGATACGGCGCCATGCATTATACCCTGGAGAGAGTGAGAAAAAGGGACAATGAGTTACAACTACTTAGATAACAGACATCAGATGTTCATCTGCTGACAACTGAGAAGACAAGCACTATGTAGAGAAAAAATGTGAAAAAATGTCCCATAACCTTTAACTCGCACAAAATACATGTAATGTCTTTGGACAGTAAAAGTCACAGTAAACCAATCATGTTTAGTGCAGTACCAGGTAAGGCATGATCTCTGCCTCGCTGGAGGTTAATGGAGGCAAGGTCCATCGCCACGTGTTTGGCAAACTCGAAGAGCTTCTCCCGAAGTCCATTCACCATCATATGGTCCTGGGTCATTAGCTTAGCCTTTCGCCCCACCATGCCCCGGATCACAGGATCAATGCCACCTGAAGTGGGGAGGAACAGGAATTTAATGGGATTTTGCTCATGCAGTCAACTGACCATAGATCAATCCGGCATATAGGTTACCGCCCCGACGGAGGGGAAGGCCTGCTAAAAGCACACAATGGGTGTAATCACTAGCAGTTACACTTTTAAACTAGGGCTGTCAAAATTAACGCATTAATCGCCGCGATTACTTTTGAAATATATAACGTGTTACAAAATATTAACGCAAACGCATTTTGTTTACCTACTTCCTTTGTAGGGGGTTAATATCAGCCCCCTAACGGAAGCCACAAAACCTGACGCCACAAGCTTGAGAGTTTATTTTACTGTCTATGAGTTAGCTAAAGATGAAGAGGAACCGTGAGGAGCTTGTACTGTAGGTGAAAAGTTTCAGTTTAAAAAGTTGCCTGATGTTAAAAGCACAGTGATCAGTGCTGCCGCTACCACCACATGCATCACACACTGAGTGCAGGGCACCAAGCGACAAAGGATGAACCAACATTTAGCCAATAAATAGTTGTTTTACTGCAAACTGCTTTCACTCTTTAAAATGTCAAATTGCACCAACAGCATGTTACATAAAAATGATACTTTTCGGGTCCTTACTGTGATTCGGCAAATAGACAAGAATATGAAGAGTTGTCTTTGCCTTTGTGTAATGGAACTGGTGAGTCTTGAAGTCTTCAATAATTCGTTTGACATGAAGCACATGATATGCCGATTGAAATGCATTCCACTCAGCTATAGGTGGCTACCAGGCTTATAATTCACTATTAATTACAAACAAAAAATGTCTAGCTATTTCCAAAGGAATGAAAGCTGTTTATACCAACTTAATATCATGCTTATCATTGTTATTGTGCTATGCATGTGGCACAAACAATGTTAGAGATTGTGGACTTACAGTAGGCTATATTTGAATGTTGAATGTTTTCATTTAAAAATATGAGATTAATTTGTTTATTTGTTTTAATCGTTTGACCGCCCTACTATACATTTGTTAGGTACAGATGGGGTTTAGCTTGTTTCTATAATAGTTTCAAGGAATTGTCCAATGTATGCTATCAACCTAATTCACCCTCGATTTCCCAATGTTGACGACAAATTTCTCTGATGGCTAACATTTGATATTAGCTTCATAGGCTTGCTAACTAGCTAACTTCATCAGTGTAACATAGCCAGTATTACTTGTTAAAGCTATTCATACGGACATTGTAGGGAATGTACATTCATGTGAGAATAAATTAAATTATGAGTATGTGGTGTTATGGCTCAAGGGCTAAACAGTCTGACCATTAAAAACAGCTCTACAATGATAGGGCCTTCATGCCACATTGGATATTTGGAAAATCTGACCTCTGATAGAGGAAAAATTAGGCCTACTTGAACACAAAGTCGGGTCGGATTTTTTGCTCGGAGACTCGTGCGGAAGTCTTGTGCCCGAGGTATCCAACTTCACATCACTATCATATTCTCCAACCACGGCAGCCTCCCTTGCAACAACACGAGGCGAATTTCACTCTTACTACAAATATGCAAGGTAATTTATCACTAAATTAACACTACAGATAGAAACACACTCACCAAAGACATTTTCTGCTTGCTAAACCATAGTAAGCAGTTTCAATAACTTATTTATGCATTTCCTGTATTTGTTTCCCGAGCTGATCTCATGAACACTCTTTTTTTCCGAGGTCGGGATTTTTAAAGCCGGGTCCTCTGAGCTTACGGCTTCTACACACAGTTGCGTTCCGTCAGTGCATGCCAGTGGGTGTTCCCGACGGTAGCTATGCAAATGACTTGAAGTACAACCGTAATTTGATTGGTTGGTGCCGTACGTCGATTGGCTTGATTGGCCGGTGCCGTCTGTCGGTGCAGCAACAGCTGAACTTCTCAACGCGAGCGACGGGACAAACGCGACGCAACGGACCCACAATTCAGTTCGGCAACGGATGACGTGAGCCCATGTAAAGTGAATGGGATGCGTCTCCAGCACTGCAACGCACGCAACTGTGTGTAGAAGCCGTTACAAACGGCATGAAGGCACTATAAGTCCACTCAAGATAGTTCTGACAGTGTAACTGGAATTATCAAAATGTTTTCTGTACTCATGCAGGTGCACCTCCATTAAGTTGCACCAGAGACTTTCTAATGAGGACATAGCAATCAAAGAATCTCCCATACAAATGTACAGTATGGGGTTAGTTCGTAACGCAAACATGGCAGTCGTCTACACATATTCCCCCCCTTCCGTCACCAAAAGTTGACATGTGAATACATTGTGCCAATAATGTGGTATGTTGTGAATACATTGTGCCAATCATCTGGTATGTTGTGAATACATCGTGCCAATCATGTGTTGTGATCTTGCAGCTGGAGGGAGGTTGGTGTGTCATGATTCGTAAAGCATTGTACCCGAAATAGATGCCCGGTAAGAGCACAAAAAGCATTGCAATATGGCCGCCGAGTGGAGGGATTTGCCTAAAAGGAATTTGGTTGCACTCAATCGAATCAAACTTTCTCCCCCACATCGGTCAATTTGGGGCGGCACCCACGATTATGACTAGATACCGAATGTATCTATGGCTGGAGATGAAGAACCATATTACTTTTGAGATGCTCACACTAACCTTCAAAGACCACCCTCCATGGGGTAGAGAAAGCTTTGAAGAGGGGTACGGTAGGAAACTGGGGGTTATCATTGTAGTTCTCATCCAGACGAAACATCAGTGGCGGGATGGTGTTGTGGCCAAAGCGGTAGGCAGCTGTGGCAAACACGTTGGCGACACTTGGGTCCACGCTGTCGTTGTAGCCCGAGTAAGTGCCCAGGTATCTGCTGTGCGCCTCTGGGCCAATGATGTGCAACAGGTAGTCACGGTATGTAATGACCTGAAATAGCACAGAATGGGTTGGAAAGAGAGGTAAAGGAAACCTAAAGAGGATGAAGAAGCTGTGCGAAGCTCTTCACCATTAAAAATAGGCAAAGTAGAAGAAGGTGTGTGTGCTCAGTAGCCCCACCTGTTCGTAACCACCCAGGATCTTGCGGGCCTCCTGGTAGAGGGTCTCGCTGCTCCAGTGGGGGTTAAGCTGCCGCAGGGCCCGGGCCAGGCGGTTGTGTTCCCGCAGGAACAGAGTTTGGAGAGACGTCAGGGCAAGGTTCTCATTGACACGGGGATCACCTGCACATATTCAGCAGATGGGGACACGGGTAGAGCATTGTGTCAGGAAGCTTATGAACATGAAACTTCCCATGGGGGAGAGGGAGAGCAATGGAAAGTATATATTTTTGGGCCTTTTGCATTTATTGGGATATGACCAGTAAGGAAGTGGGAGATAGACATGGGGTGGGGTCGGGAAATGACCGCAGCTCGGACTCGAACCTGGGTCCTCATGGGCACTTGGACCCAAACGTGATATGAAAGCTGTAGCCACTCGAGCCATAGTGCCCCCCACAATGGAAGAGTAGAAAACAGAAGAAAACAGCAAGTAAGAATTGATTACCTGCCGCAAAACAAGGCACTTCCTCTGCAGTGGTGTCATTGGTGATTCGTCGGCGTGTAGCGCACATGTTTACCTCCGCACTCGAGAATGGCAGCAGCTCCCGGTTGCCCGAGGGGTCACGGAACCTCTGGTTGACGCGTAGCAGGCCTCCGTCGTCGGTGAGGTCGCGCAGGTCGCGTGCCTGCTTGTCCTCCGAGCCGTACACCTGGCTCATGTCCAGAAAGGCCGTCTGCGAGTCGATCTGTTTACGCACATTGGCCTGCCTGCCGAACATGAAGGCACTGTTCCCGGTGCCACAGGTCGGAGCTGAGCGGAAGAATGGGAGGCATTTTTCTTGGGACAGCAGGGGGTCTCCTTTAGGCATCTGTGGAAGGTACGAGCAAAAACAAACAGGTGAGAAAGACACAAATAAAGAGAAAGATATATATATATACAAATAGACAAGGAGAGACAGAGAGAGAAAAAGAGAAGGAGTCAGAGAAAAGGGTGCAGGAAAGTGTATGTCACTGACCAGTATGGGGAAACAGGGATTGGACTGCTCGCAGCTGGTTTCACAGTCCAGGCCATTGCTGTAAGAGCGTATGCTGGGGGGGGTAGGCGGGATGCTGAAAGAGCGTATGCTGGGCAAGATGCTGAAAGAGCGTATGCTGGGTGAGGTAGGCGTGAATGTCATGCCATGGTCGTTAAACTGACCGAAGACCGCCAACAGGTAGGAGTACTCATTGTCACTCTCAACACCATTGTCAGTGGTGCTCATGATGCGGTTGGACACCTCTCTCACCTGAAAGAAAAGATACATGAGCATGAGCCACAGATGAGAAGATACCACCATCATCATCTCATCATCAACATCATCATCCTCTTACCAGAGGGAGCAGGAAATTGTTGTACTTTCTATTCCGGTCCCACCCTTTTGGTTGAGAAATGCCATCTTCATACTCGGCCGGCAGCCATCTGGCAAAAGGTGTGTTTGAAGCTCCAAGCCATGGGTTTTTCCTGGGAAATAGAGGAACACACAATTCAATCTGATGTATTTTTCCCAATGACAGAGGCACATGAACATTACTCTAACAACTCAGCAGCCTGATGTAATCTTAAGGGAAATCCAGAGAAATGAGACTGATCTGAAGCACTCACTTGTTGTTGCAGACACTGGTGGTGGTACGGTACTTGTTGATTAAGGGTGTTGTTCTGCAGGATGGGGTCACGACACGACTAGTACAGCCTGTGAAACACTCAATGAACAGCATTTCGTCCTTTGTGATCAGGTCTGAAAGAGGGAGACACAGTGAGTTCTCCAGTCACCATAACACAACGCCAAGGACATTTTTGTGAACATACTGTATGGATGGGTGTCAGAGAACCCAGGGTAGTCCATTCTACTGCTGCTCCACACCATGGAACCTTTGATGACCACAGTGGGTTTTCTTCATGTCTGACCTGTGATATTATTCGATATCTGGGCCCACTCGTGAATGAGCCCGAGGGCGATGTCCAGGATGTCGGCGGCCCGTACTGCATTGAGGGTATCCCCTGTTGGCTGCTTCGTCAGTCGCCAAATATCTGAGGGGCGGATGTCCTCTCTGCGCACTCTCCTCAGACTCCTACAGGGTGGGACATGGCAGAACATGACCATACGTTCATGACCATACTTTTATATTTTATACAGATTTACACAAAAACTCACCCATGATTTTCCCACTTGAATAACACCAATAGATGGATAACAATGACTGTATGGAGAATTTGCTTACTCTTCACGTGAAAACTTGTAGGCCTCATTCACAATCTTCTTTGCCTCCTCAATAGCTTTTAGTATGAAAGGTCGAAAAGGGGTATCTGTGGAGGAACAAAATGGGATGTTATGTTGTCATATAACGTTGCATATTTTTGTGACAAACAAGGTAAAAACATTAATAGTCAGGGGAAAAACTTGCAAAATTAGGTTGGACCCCTCCCATTCACATGTAAATCGTGTGTAAGCTTTTTTTTTACACACTTCAGTTGCGCACTTTTGAGTTACGTGTATTCTCCCATTCCCACTTCTGTCACACCCACAGCGCGCAAGCTCGAAATCAAGGCAGCCTTATGAAGGAGGCGTGATTTGTTTAAAAATTGAACCAGACTGATCCACCACCTCGTTAATTTAGGTTGATATGAAAATGTGGAATGTGGATTTTCTCATTGGCTTTTTGAATGTCATTTAAATCCAGAAAGAACACAAACCAGTCTTTGATTTTGAAAATGTAAGCACGGTGAACTGAATAGAGAACGGCCTATAGTAAAATAGTGTTTCATCACATAAACTAACAAAGAATTGACTTCACAAATTTTCACTTTTGCTTTGAGGTTAGATTATAAAGAGTCAAGACACTCTTGAGGTGTGTAGATTCATAATTTAAAAATCAGTATTGAGAAAGAATGTTTCAATGGCAGCTGCCTCTCATTATATCAATTTATTTATGTTAACGATTTTGTAGACTGACACCTGCAGCTTTGAATACAGTAGAGAGACTGGCATAACAATGCCAACCTCCATTACAAACAAATCAAGAGACAGGAGAATATAAACTATGCTGCTTGACAATAGTGCAGACGCCTGTGCAAATGTGTGGATGACTGGTCAAGTTGGAAAGAAATGGACAGATTTCATATGGGATTATGACTTCACATTCAAACTGAAGATTCACAGTCGGTAAGCTCCAATATCCAAAGTGGGTGATTTTAATGGGGTTTTCCCTGTTTAACAATGTAGCCGCATGGATAAGGTAATGTCAGGAAACATCTGCTTGATATCTGACGAAGACCTCTGGTCGAAACGTTGTAGCCTAATTAAACACTCTGGGGGCTTATATAACAGTGTGTGGGTATCTCTTTATTTTCTCATATGTTAGCTCAGCCTTATAGGCTACTTATTACATTTTTTGTAGATCTGAGTGCACTTTCATTCAATGAATGTCAGGAAATACAGTATGCCACTGTGTGATACTGTAATGTTCATTTGTAAAGTTCTGTGTAACCTACATGTATTTAGAACTAGGCCTACAGCAGACATTGAGCAATATGCTGTTTCACCTTGTAGTGGCGCTCGACCTTAATACAGCCCTCGGAAAGCGTGTAGCTGGAAAGGTACTTAAGTCAGTGGCAGAATGCGCGCAAGAGTTGTTTACATAAGAAACGCCTAGATTTTGGGGTTGCTCCTCCCAAATCGGTAACTCCCTCTATTGCACGTAAATGACAGAGGGAAGAATTCACAGAGGCTGACATACCCACCCTTATGCACATGGGAGAATTCCCCCCTAAAACTAAAAGCCTACACCCTTTGAATGTTGAATGTTGTTGAATGAATTAACAATAGTTGACTACATCCCTTCCTCCATACCTTTTGGAATACACTGTTCGATACTGTATAGGTGATCCTCCGTCAGTCGCCAAATATCTGCGGGGAGGTTGTCCTCTCTGCGCACTCTGCTCAGACTCCTACAGGGTGGGACATGGCAGAACATGACCATACGTTCATGACCATACTTTTATATTTTATACTGATTCACACAAAAACTCACCCCTGATTTTCCCACTTGAATAACACCTAGAGATGGATAACAATGACTGTATGGAGAATTTCGGTCGGTCATCAGTACTCATTCTGCTTGACTTATCGGCTGCCTTTGACACGGTTAATCACTGTATCCTTCTCTCTGTACTCTCTAACATGGGAATCTCCGGTTCTGCTCTCTCCTGGTTTGAATCCTACCTCACAGGACGCTCGTTTAACATATCATGGCTTGGACAGCTATCTGCACCTCACTGTCTCACCACAGGGGTCCTCCAGGGCTCAGTGCTGGGCCCCCTTCTCTTTGCTATCTACACCACCTCCTTGGGACAGATTATCCATTCGCATGGCTTCTCTTACCACTGCTATGCAGACGATGCACAGCTCTATCTGTCCTTTCCACCTAATGACCCCTTGGTTTCAGCACAGATCTCGGATTGCCTCTCAGACATAGCTACATGGATGAAGGCACATCACCTCCCGCTGAACCTCTCAAAAACTGAACTGCTGGTCCTCCCAGCTAAACCTACTATACACCACGACATCAACATCAAATTTGACTCCCTGTCTGTTTCACCTACCAGGACTGCAAGAAATCTAGGAGTTGTTCTCGACAACCAACTAACCTTCTCAGATCAAGATGCCTCAGTCACCTGGTCATCCCGTTTCACACTCTACAACATAAGGAAAATCAGGACTTACTTGACTCAAGATGCTACCCAACTCCTGGTTCAGGCAATAGTCATCTCACAACTTGACTACTGCAATGCCCTCCTGACAGGTCTCCCAGCCTGCACAGTGAAACCCCTTCAGATGATCCAGAACGCGGCAGCGCGCCTGGTATACAACCAACCCAAAAGAGCACATGTTACCCCGCTGCTCATCCAGCTACACTAGCTACCTGTTGCCACCCGCATCCAATTCAAGGCTCTAACGCTTGCCTACAAAGTAGTCTCCGGTTCTGCTCCCACCTACTTGAATGCCCTCATACAGACATACAGTACGCTACCTCCAGACCGTTGCGCTCCTCAGACGAACAATGTCTAGCTCTACCACCGGTATGCTCAGGCCAATCCAAACTTTTCTCATCTGTTGTTCCTCGTTGATGGAACACACTGCCAGTTTCTACAAGGGCAGGGACATCCCTCTCCATTTTCAAAAAACTCCTGAAGACCCAGCTCTTTAGAGAACATCTCCTCTCGTAGCACTACTTACAACAAGTCTTGCTGATCCTAGCACTTACCACCTGCCTTGAACTGACACTTAACTGTTTAAAAACAGCACTCACTGATGCACTTATTCTTACTGTACTCTACCGTTTTTAAACTGTCTTTGGTTAAAAATGCGTCAGGCAAATGTAATGTAATGTAATGAGAATTTGCTTACTCTTCACGTGAATACTTGTAGGCCTCATTCACAGTCTTCTTTGCCTCCTCAACAGCTTCTAGTTTGAAAGGTCGACCAGGGTTTTCTGTGAATAAACAAAATGGGATGTTATGTTGTCATATAATTTTGCATATCTTTGGTTACATATACTGGTTTGGGTAAGGACTTTTATGTTGAAAAATCTACATGTGGTGGCCATATTGGATTTTTTTCATTAGTGTCACTATCTTCACATTGCTGTCTTTCAGTGGTTCACCAAAGCTTCATTTGCCCATCACTAGGGAGGGGGAGGGAGTAGCGACAGAAGTGACATTACCCAACATCGCTTAGAGTGCCTTATTATGTTATTTATTGCAAGTATGCAACAGCAAAGTAAATTTCTCAATATTTCATTTATTTTTGGAAAACTTGAAATGCCTCTGAGTACTTATGTCTTTTTAAATATTTCTTGATCAAATGACTTACCTGAGCCATCACACCAGCTGAGCAACAGGCAGAGCCCAGTGATTGACAGGAAGGTAGACAGATTCATATCTGAAACAAGACAATTACAGTAGATGAAGGCTGAGAGCTCCCTTTAAAAAAAAATAAATGTGCAATAAATGCTGTTTAGATTGCCAGGTAAACTAAAAATGTGTCATAATTAAGATATCAACAGTTTAGTAGCTTGAGGGAATTGATCCCATTTTTTCTTTTCATTTTATTATGCCCTAATTATGACTTTGATTATGATGACATGTCCATCTCTTTGCTTTGTACTCTTGTGAGTCATAGTGTAGGAGAGTAGATATGATATGCAAGTGCTTTTCTGGCATCACCTTAACAGGCATACTACCATCCCTATCTTTGCATTGCACTATGTTATGTTGTACTGTTGACTTGTCCCACATCATAGAAAATATTTTCATTTATAGATGAGTGCAGTTTTCAAAGAACAAATGTAATACACTTCACTTTGAAGACAAGTCTATACATTTTGACTAAGCAGGTTCAATCCCATGAAAACTGCTGCCACACAATAATATATAGATGACATGAAACCATTACTGAATAACCATGATGCTGCAACATGATATAGCCCTTTACTAAAGCTATCAACTTCAAAACGCTACAAACTCATCTGATATATGAGCACTCTAATACAACACAATTAAAGCTTACCTGTTCAGTCTTCAGTCTGAGTCTTCAGTATAGTTGAATGTTGAGTGTCTGCTACGTCTAACTTTATATAGTAGAGTCTGGAGCCTCGCCCCCAATACACTATGTAGGAAGGCTGTGTGGGTTACGAGCAGCTCCTTCTTCTTCCGTGTGAGTTATTTATCTATCGATCATTGGTTTCACGGCAGTGATTTTCATTGTATTTCCTGAAGATAACAGATTCCTCTTTGATCTTGCTCCACCTATGTATAATATTTGACTACGTTTTTGAATGTATTCATTTTGGACAGAGAAATATATGTTTCAAAAGCATGTTGTACTGTGTGTGTGTGTGTGTGAGAGAGAGAGAGAGATAGAGAGAGTATAAGTATATATACTTTTTTGATCTCGTGAGGGAAATTTGGTCTCTGCATTTAACCCAATCGGTGAATTAGTGAAACACAAACAGCACACAGTGAACACACAGTGAGGTGAAGCACACACTAATCCCGGCGCAGTGAGCTGCCTGCTTCAACGGCGGCGCTCGGGGAGCAGTGAGGGGTTAGGTGCCTTGCTCAAGGGCACTTCAGCCGCGGCCCACTGGTCGGGGCTCGAACCGGCAACCCTCCGGTTACAAGTCCAGAGTGCTCTGGGTGATCTGGGTTGATATAGATGTCCTTTGTGTTGTCTGTTTCTGTGTGAAAGTTGTAAGTATCAGAAATCTGATAGGCTTCTTATTTGCCGGCAATATTGAAGTTTGTTTAATAAAAACACATTTGCAGATTTGGAGAATAAAGAACCAAATATAAAATAAATCTTTGTATATTCCCACAAAGTGTTAGGGAATTGCAGTGTATTACATTTCACATTTAAATATGGTTAAATCATTAGAAGGAGATTGTATGGTATGTCAAATCCTCAAACCCTGATTTTTTTGTATGACATATAGTTCACAATTAAAATAGGATACATCCTCACGTAGGCCTACATGTAGCAGGATTAATGTTGTTTCCCTGAATTTCCCCACATGAGTTGTGCTTTTCTTTATGGAGTTTTTGTATTTTCTTTATTTTCCCACGGGAATCTAAGGGTAAGGGGGTGTGGTGTAGGTGTGACGTGGGGCTAGGCCCCGCGAAAATGAACTTTTAACTAAGTGTCCCACTACCCCAGGCGGGCTTGTCAGATTTCACTCAACAGGAGCATCTGTATGTGATAGCCTGTGTATGAAAATAAACGAATTCAGTAAGACCCAGTTTGAACGTCACGTCGCATTATTTCAACTTTTCTTTTAAAAACACAACGCAGAGGATATTTAGGGAGAGCAAAATACTCCCGTTACAACTGGTGCCGTGACCCGCCGTTTGTTTGAGTTTTCTCAAACGCCGGGGTTGCTCTTCGACGTGGCGTGGCTGGATAACATTAGCCTACTCCAGGAGGATTGCGTGGGCTGCCGTTTATGCATCGTCGTGCTTCGTGGTTGGATGTATGCTGTGCTCCAGAGTGCACAGAGCCTGACCGGACTTTTGGCATGGACTTTGAAGTTTCTGCAGTCTGCTGTCTCCTGGGAGCCTTTGTTAAACTTTCGTTGGTGAGCCCTGCATAAACTTTTGGT
This sequence comes from Alosa sapidissima, assembly GCF_018492685.1. Classification (NCBI taxonomy): domain Eukaryota; kingdom Metazoa; phylum Chordata; class Actinopteri; order Clupeiformes; family Clupeidae; genus Alosa; species Alosa sapidissima. The sequence continues at coordinate 13,742,761 of NC_055974.1, forward strand.
TGAGTTTCTGGAATGCTAGCGTGCTGTGTGCATGGTTACTGCTAGCTCCGTATTGCCCTGGGACAGTGTGGTGAATTTAGCGGTAGAACTTTCGCTACTCTCATGGACTGACTGACTGTATGAACTGTGAGTTGGACTTGGGAGCTTGCATGACGTCTGCATTCACCGGAATGCAAAAGTAGCTGATGTATATCCTAATATTGCATTAGAAGATTTTGATCAACATTTTCTCGCAGCATGTGGCTAAGGTGAGCTCAGGCAGTTGTCATGGCAGCTTGTCTGTCAAGAGTGATTCCAGCAGCTGTGTGGGCAATGGTGACTGCACACTGCAAAGTCTTGGACTGGGTGCTATACCTATTGACAGTTGTCAGGTCTCTTCTCAGTGGAAGGACAAGTTAGTTGAGTTGATCACCGAATTTGAATCTGTCTTTTCTCGGCATCACCTTGACTGTGGTGAAGCGAGTGAATTTTGCCATAGGATTAGGTTGACTGATGACCATCCCTTCAGGTTGCCATATCGCAGGTTGTCCCCAGCACATTATCAGAAGTTGAAAGAGATTTTGGATGAAATGGAGGAGAAGGAGATTATTCGGAAGTCTGATAGTGAGTACGCTTCTCCATTAGTGCTAGTGTGGAAGAAGAATGGAGACCTGCGGATATGCACTGACTTTAGGTGGCTTAATGCGCGCACGGTCAAGGACGCCCACCCACTTCCCCACCAAGCAGATGTTCTGGCTGCTCTGGGTGGTAATGTATTTTTCTCCACCATGGATCTGACATCTGGCTATTACAATGTGCCGTTGCATGAGGAGGATAAGAAATATACAGCTTTCTCGTCTCCACTAGGGTTGCACGAATATAATAGGTTCCCTCAGGGCCTGTATAATAGTCCGACTACCTTCATGAGGATGATGCTCTCTATCTTTGTTGATCAGAATTTTTTAAGTCTCATTTGCTATTTGGATGATGTCCTTGTATTTGGGAGATCTGAGGCAGAGAGTTTGCAACGCTTGCGCATGGTGTTTGAGCGTTTGAAGGAGTACAACCTAAAGCTGTCTCCAGCTAAGTGCAACTTTCTTAGGAGGTCTGTGAAATTTCTCGGTCATAACATCTCGCAAGAGGGTGTCGCTAGCGATCCAGATAAAGTTTAGGCTATTGTGAATGTTTCGCAGTCAGACCTGATGGAGGCTGATTGCGTCACGCCATCAGCGAGTAAGATCCGCTCCTTGGGAGCGTCATGGGAGACCCTGAAATGACTGTTTGCACATCAAATTAGGAGTAAAGTAAGTGGAGGTAACTCCTGTTCCTCACTGATCGTGGTTCCTGATGTCTGTTCAAAGGATATTTTCCCAAGTAGGCTATTAATAGCTCAGGCTACTTCGGCCAATCGGTTACACAGTTTGCTAACCCCCTTAAGTATGTATTGACGAAGCCAAAGCTGGACGCGTGCGAGCAGCGTTGGGTGGCTAGGTTGGCCCCTTTTGATTTTGACATCCTGTATATTCCAGGCCCTAAGAATGTGGTGGCGGATGCCCTTAGCACAGAGCCTTTTGTGAGGCCCAGGATTATGCATCGCTTGACCAGAACTTCTTATGCTGAACTGCTTAAAGAAGCAGAGAACCTGCAGGTGGACTCAGTCCAAGACATGTTTGGCCTGTCGTCTGAGCTTTCTGAGGCACAGGAACAGCGGGCGACCTCCATGGCTGACGGCGTGTGTGTTGGGGCCACACATGTCGTTCAGGATGAGGCAGAGAACCTGCTGACAAGAGGGCGGTCAGCGGTCTCCTTGTCTGACAGTGTGTGTGTTGGGGCCACGCATGTTGTTCAGGATGGGAGGCTGGGTCTCATGTGAAGAGGTTTCCCTGGGAGGACGGTGCTAAGCTTAGGGCTATCTCACATGTTCAGCACTTAAAGTCTATGTCTATGACTGGTCAGAATCCTTTGCCTGTTCTTAGTCATGATGAGCTGTATGACAAGCAGTGTCAGGACTCCACTATCAGCAGAGTTAGGTTCTTTGTTGACAGGGGACGTTGCCCATCCCGGCGGGAAAGGGTGCATGAGTCCCGGGAGACGCTTAAAATGTTGAGGCAGTGGAGTAAACTCACTACGCGGTTGGGTGTGCTGTACAGGGTGTCTAAGAATCCTGTGTCTAAAAAGAATACCTTCCAGTATGTGGTACCTGAGGCGCTGAGGATCATGGTTCTAAAAGGGGTTCATGATGAGGCAGAGCACCAGGGCCAGCAGCGTACTCTGTGGCTGGCCAGACAGAGATTTTACTGGGACAGGCTTGAAAGGGACGTTAGGGATTATGTTCACAGGTGCAAAAGGTGTTTAGTTAGCAAGGCTCCCGGAACCTGAGGCTAGGGCTCCTCTCGTTTCCATTGCTACTTCAGCTCCTTTAGAATTAGTCTGCATTGACTTTTGGTCTGCGGAAGATTCGCACAACAAGTCCATTGATGTTTTAGTGGTCACTGACCACTTCACTAAGCTGGCGTGTGCATATCCCTGCCCTAATCAGTCTGCTAAGTCTGTAGCTCGGGTTCTATGGAATAATTTCTTCTGTGTGTATGGTTTTCCTGCATGCATTCACTCGCATCAGGGGGCTAATTTTGAGAGCTTTTTAATCGCGGAGCTGCTCCTGTTAGCTGGGGTGGAGAAGTCTCACACCACTCCGTACCACCCCATGGGGAATGGTCAGGCAGAGAGGATGAACCATAACCTGACCCTAGCCAGATGAATGTCGTTCCGCTTAGCTCCGCCTAGCTTCACTCACATCCATCTGGGACCTCTTCCATTGAGAGTGATTTCTCCAACCAACTTTATGGTTTAGCCAATCAGGACGCAGGGCGGGAGTTTCATAGATGTGACATAGCGTAGAAGCGACTGTGAGTCTGTTATTAGCGTCACGGGTTGGCTTCGATGTGAGTGGTTGAAGTAGCACGTCAATAGATGACGGACAAGTGGCTTATTCAATCATATGCAAGCATTTTTTGATTAGGCCCAGCCTTCTGAAGCAAGACTTCAATGGATCGGTTCCAGATGGATGAGTGGAGCTAGGCAGAGCGAAATTCATCTGGCTATTGCCAGGTTAGATGAACCACACTCTGGGAAGTATGATTAGAGCTCTACCACCAAAGTCAAAGATCAAGTGGCCTCAGCTACTCAACAGTCTCACTTTTGCGTACAACTGTACTGTTCACGAAACCACAGGTTTCCCCCCTTTCTTCTTAATGTATGGCCGCACTCCTAGGTTACCTGTAGACTTGATGTTTGAAAGTGTCTTGTTGGACAGGGATACAGTGGACATTGACACGTATGTTTCATCCCTGGGGAAGGATCTACGGGAGGCCATGGCCGTAGCCCAGTCGAATGCTGAAAAGCAACAGCGTAGGCAGTCTAAGCTATATAATAGGAGAGCTAAAGGGCAACCAGTCAGTGTGGGTGACAGGGTACTGCTGGCCAACAAAGGTGAATGGGGAAAGAAGAAATTGGCAGATAGGTGGGAGGGAACCATTTACACTGTTTTGTCTGTGAATACCCCCACACATACCTTTAAAATTAGGAGTCCAGCAGGCAGTGTGAAAACTGTACATAGGAACCTCATCATGCCGGTGAATTTCTTGCCGCTTCCTAACGCTGATGAGGATGATGAACATCTGTCATGTTCTGGTAGCAGTCTTAGTGAGGCTGACAGCTCACAGTCCAGTGGGGATAATGCCACTGTTGACAGGACAGTGAGGTGGGTTGCTGGTCTTTCGGGTAGTTCTGACACACGTAGTGACACAGGATATTTTGGGTCTGTGACGGTGGACAGAGGGACTGAGGTAATTCCAGACCTGGCTGGGGTGGAATCGGAGAGTACCTCTGTGTCTTCAGCCTGTGAGAACATTCCGTGTGCTGTCTGACGAGTGTACTGAGTCTCTATCAATTGACCCCCACCCAACTGTTAATTTCTCTTTCCACACTGGTGGAAGTCTGGAGTCTGATGTCTCACCTGTTCTGCCGTCACAGTGGCCAAGGCGGGGATATTTAGGGAGAGCAAAATACTCCCGTTACATACATATAAAAAGTTAAAACCATGTCCTTGAAATGGATTAAAGTCACTTGGAAATATGGCTGGGCTACTTGGAAGAGACTAAACCCAGGGATGACCGGAGCACTCAGAGAACTTTTAAACTTGTTTTATTATGGTGCACAATCGATTGACGTTTTGACACACTGTCTAAATAAATCAGAATACAAGATGACATTGTCAGAGAAAACAAGAAAGACATAATTCTTAATTTAAACCATGGGGCTCAACTGTGTTGAGTGTGTGGATCCAAAACGCTTCTCTTTGAAGTAACATTTTGACAATGTCTCCACCTCGTTGGGGAGGCAGTATTCTGTCAATCCCCCAGAATTTCAGTGTAGCGCAAGAGCCATGATTAGCTAGACATAGTGGCGCGCTATTGCATAGTCCATGTTATGATCGCGTATAGCGGCCTTGTGCTCAGCAATCCTCTGTTTGAGTGGGCGTTTGGTTTGCCCCACATATAACAAACCAAAAGGACATTTAAAATACACCACATGGGTAGTACTACAGTTAATAAAGGCATTGATATTGTATCGTTTCAGTGTGTGGATGCGAAAAGTGCTTGGTGTTGTTAGAATTGGAACAGTAGGTGCAACGACCGCACCTGTAGAATCCTTGAGGTGGTACTGGTAACCAGAGGCCATTTCACAAAGAATTTTAAGGCTAAAAGTAGCTCCTAAAAATAATAGGCGTGTCACTCCTAACTTTAGGACTCCTAATTTTTTTGACTAAGAGTAATTCACAAAGCATTTTAACCCTAAAAGTAGCGCCTAAGTCTGGGACAGCTTAAAAGAAGTCGAGAGGGCTCCTAACTTAGACCTATTCACAAACAATCCTAAGCTGCTTTTGTGGAATTTCACATTGCGATATTTTGAAATGCGAATGCAGCTACGAGCTCCCAATCACGAGGGAATAATTGTGCATTGTAACTAAGTGATGCAATAACGCTACCAACAACAATCAAAACCATTCAACATGTAAACTAACGTTTCATTGTAAATCAAATTAAACTGTTTCTCCTCTTTGCAAAATTTGAGGATTTTGAAAAATAAGGCACTGTTAGAATTCTTTGATCAACCCAGGATCAACGTAGCATATTCCACTGTCTGCTCACGTTAGTGACCGCACCAGAGCAAGCACACTTTCGCAGTTCTGCCGGAAATGTGGTCTAGTTTATTCTAACGTCTCTCTATGGAACTACCTGTAGCTTAATTTGCGGAGGACGAAGAGAAAGCACCTTTTTGATAAATGAGCCAGTATAGTGGAGAAATAACTTTTAAGAACTAATCTGTAGCCTAGAGTAAGCTTCTGCAAAAAAACAATGTTGTTGGCAATTTAAACTATCTAGTGGACGTTTTTAAAAGGCTACAAGCAATAGAGGCTTAGACTATGGCCCACGCTGTGGTTCGTAAATTAATTTGCCTACTTCCAATTCTTGACTGCACTGTAGCCAGCTGACTGCCTGACAGGTTTTTTTATATTTTCTTTTCTGTACAATAAACAAATGTATTCGTTCAACTTTACTGTATGCAGCAGAATTACGCACTTGGCCAGCCTATAGAAAGGACACATTTTGGAGAGAGACTGAGAATGTACGCACGCAAGAATCTGTTGGCTATTTGTGGCAGGCGAGCTAGGCAAAGGCCGTGCGGGGCTAATTACTTTCACACGTTCAGGTGCGGGTGCTAACTGGTGCCACTTGGGAGCTATATTGGTGCTACTGGCCCCTGATTTCTGGCCCACCCTAAACGTTGGGCCACTTGGTGCTAGAGCGGGGCTAGAGGTGGTGTGAAGGTGAAGGCGGGGTCAACCCGTTGTTGGGTTGAGTTTAGAGATAGCGGTTACGTCCGTATTAAAGATGTTTGCCTGTCAGTAGGCTAACTCTGTCCAGAGGTCGCCAAGTAGCACAGTTGGCTAAAATTAAAAGTGAACTTATGAGTTAATTAACATAGACAAGCGTCCCACTAAATTATTCCTGCCAGTGCGTTTTATGCTATCGATAGTGTGGCATAGCCTAGGCTACTTAAAGAACTATCGTAAAAGCTTCAATTTCAGTTTCAGTCCGTTTCGCTCAGAAATTCTAAAAGAAAGATGTTTTTTAATACTTCAAAATAACATTTGATAAATGAACCTTACATTTTCCAGTAGCCATAGATATTTGAACAAAGTCTCAAACAACAAAAACAGAAAGGATGCAGCAGGCAGCAAATGTAGAAGAGTCATTTCCAATGGAAGAACAAAATGCTGAATGAAGCCCAAAAAGCTTTTCTGATGTGAAAGCAAACACACATAATGGTAAAATAAAAGGAAACAAAAGTTAAATTTAGCAAAGGTGACAAAATTAATATAGGTTATTCTTAGTGAAAGTAGGCCTAGGCTAGCCTGGCCGCCGCCTGCCTACGTACTTCGATTTCTTTTCCCTACAGTACTACGTCTGGAATAGCTCTCGTTTACTTCGGCAACTTGTCTCCGAACCAACAAGCGAACAGATCTGATCACAATTTCAAAGTTTGGGAAGGTTTGTTCAATCTTTTTAAGTTTTAAGTGTAGTAGCCTATCTGTCCCCTTTGGAATTATTATCTCGAAATAGGCCTACCCTCAGGAAGAGGTCAGTGCTTATGTCCTGGGATTAGACGTGCTCAAAAAGGGGGAAAAATGTCGGCCTAGATTTTTTGACCATTTTCAGGGGTTATGAGGAGCAATATGAGAGAAAGATTTGGGGATCACTGATTGTGGTTTTGGGAGCAGGTTTGGGAGCCTATAGGGAAGTGGGAAATTATTTAACCCTTTGTGTACTGCATGAGGAATAAGGAAACACAATGTAAGAAAAGAGGAATAGATTGTGAAGTGTTCTCTGTCTGCTCTTGTTGTGACTGCTGATAGGACGAAGGTGTGTGTGTGTGTTAAAAGCACAGCCTCACAATTAGACTATAAGGAACTAGGCTATAGCTTACGTCAGTACACAGTATGATATCACTATTTGTAACATGATCATTCACGTCAAGTTGGCACTTTGTCACTGGAGGAAATGTGCCTTTCAGGTCAGATACATTTTCTACAGAGCAGAATGAGATGCATGATGCATGTGCTAGGTATTTCAGACATCCATAAAATATACATATCGTGTGGTTTTGTTTAGGTTTCATTTTCTCATTCCAAATGGGTATCTTGGCTATTCTTGCAGTATCTTGGAAAGTATTGATCTTACATAAAAGTAATTTTACAGTGTGTCTCCTGGGTAACATAGGTACACCTGGTCATTTTTTCAGAAGTTTATGAGACCTAAGTGCGTGGGCCCTGGTTGAATTGATGTGGAATGACCCAAATTTTATTTCTGTGTCTATGTAAGTATCTGTGCTTGAGCTGTCTCTTGGAAGTTTCTCCCAGTTCCAGCACACATGATTTTTGTTTTGTTTTTAAAATGTATATGCACCATGTCGAATTATTTATTTAATTTCATTACTTTAATTATGGCTTGTGGTCTAAATTGAAAACAGACAGATAACTGTCCGGGATAAATAACCACATTTTGGTCTACGTGCCCATTGAGGCCTGGGTTCGAGTCCGATCCGGATCATTTTCCGATCCCACCCCATCTCTATTTCTCACTTGCTTCCTGTCACTGTCAAACAAAATTAATATAAAGAATAATGCAAATAATGTCTCGCCTGGGACAAAGTTTCACCAACATTTCACCAACAAGCACTGTCAGGAAATACAGGTGCATAACATATTAAACCATTACCAATCTTCTTCAAGATAAATCCTTTATCTCATTTCCTTTTGCAAATGTATTCTGTTTTTCTTTATATACTACTGTTAATACACTGCATTTATCTATATTATTTTTCTACTCTTATAATGTTACTGCTATTACACTGTATATATCTGTACATGTTGTCATACTGCATACATACAGTAGCTATTACACTCTTATAATGTTACTGCTAATACAATGCACATATTTATAGTTAATTTATTACTGTAAACCATTCCACCTTCTTAACTGTACACTATTGTCTACGCTGCACTATATATCTTATACTGTTTATGCACCACCTGCCCGTACTGTTTATATCACATTGCACTTTTCTGCCTTTTTGCAGTTCTGCACTTCTGCAGTTTCTGCACTTCTGGTTAGACGGAAACTGCATTTCGTTGTCTCTGTACTTGTACTCTGCACAGTGACAATAATGTTGAATCCAATCTAATCTAATCTAATCTAGCTATACAAATATGATCAAATAAATGAGTAATCAGCATGCCCTGTGAGCTAGGTGTTGTTTTGTTTGTCAATCATGTTTGTTTTTCTGTATCATTCAAGGGCGTAGGTTTGGTCTCAGCTTTGGTGGGGACACATCCACAGCTCCTGTTGCCACAATACCAAAATTATTGTTTCAATACCAATACCAAGTGAAGAATCTCAAATACTTTTGCGATTTCTAAATTTTTATTTGATTTGGGGGCCCCCACCACCTTGACGCCATCAGTAATATTGAATATTGTGTGATCATTCACATCAGTGGCAATCATAGACACACACACACACACACACACACACAGAAAGAGCTGAGTTCTGGGTGTATTGATGAGTTTATTGATGGTTTGGTTTTGTAAGCCGTAGTGAATGCTTTTGTAGTAATCGAATTTGGAGGTTATCAGGGCATGGATGAGTGTTTCAGCTACAGTGAGTGGATGGATTCGTGCAATGTGGCGGAAGTTTCATGTGGTTAACATATTAGTAAGGATGAGGTGAGGTCAAAGATGAGATTCCGAGATTGAGGGCATGAATGGATGGAGTGACAAAACTAATACTTTAGGATTTGGTTGCATGAACTTATAGTGTAACTGTCTGTGCCTATCTAGTCTTATTTTGGATTATACATCTCTGTCTGATTTCTTTATGACCACAAAGAACATATAAAGTTTTGATAAACATAATAATTCAACATTTCATTAAGGGACTGTTCGGCATTTATGGAATGGACCACCGGAGGAAAATAGGGGAGGGTCATGTCTTTTTATTCTTTGTTGAGGGGAGGGTCACCCAACTTTTTTTAGTCTAGGAGGGGGGTCACCCAACTTTTGTATTCATGAAAACAACAAAATTTCAAAGTGGCTTGTTTGGTGCATATTTTTTCATGTAGCTCACAGTCTCAGGGTAGGGAGTAAAATAAAGGTCTCGCGCTGTGGCTTTCGAGTGGAGAGACTGAGGGCCAGATGTACGTACATTTGCGAACGTAGCGTTATCAGCGTCATGGACAAACCGCAGATTGCGAACGCTGTCAGACCCAAGTTTCCGTCGTATTTATCAAACTAGTGTAAACTGCGCCTTTCTCTGCCTTTCTCCACCCATAAACGCAATTTACGAACGCCCACAACTGAATGGCAGAGCCTATACAAGCGCAGTTGAATGAAGTTAACTGATGACAACATTAAAAAGAATCGTTTAGCGATCTTTAGCGATCGCTAAACGTTTAGAGAAACGTTTAGCGATCATGAAATTATGCCATACATGATAACAGGGCCGTCACCATAGACATTGAGGGGGACGTGTCCCCCCCAATATTCAAATACAAAATGTTCCCCCCAATATACGGACATAGAAAAAGAAAGAAAGAAAAAAGCGCTATACTAGGCCTACAGGAAACCAACACGCACCACTATCTGAAATGTAATCAAACGTAAATAACGCACAAATTAGTGACCTAGTGAAGGTTACACCCTGAGTGGTTTGTCCTGGTGGTTTTCCGTTTTTCGTTAGTGGCGTGCACTATCAAAAGCTTCCATTTACTGCACCCTACTGCGGTCAGCAATATTGCAAAAGCTATCGGTACAATTTTCACAAAACTTGATGGAAAGGTGTAGCACAGGCTAAGGAAATCCCATACATTTTTGGAGCCGATCAGACTTAAAGGGAACTTTGAAACATTTTCCATATTGTAGCCTATTCTCGCAATGATAGCCAAAGTGAAACGTTTTATTTTAAATGATGAATTTGTGCAAGCCTGTGTCATTCATTTCTTTCACATGTCTTACAACATAAGTAATGCATTCATAAGCTAGTAGTAATGCCAGAAATTACCGTTTATAGGCCTCTTCGAAATGGTTGTTGCATTGGCTATATTTAGATGCGCACTCAATCGGTCGTCCATGCTGGCAAAATGTAGGAATCAAATGTGGCGACGGCACACAAATTGAAAAAAAAAAATTACATTGCACTGGCGGTGATAGCCTACAGTTAATGTGAATCGCGGTAAATAACCAAAGAAAGGAATTTGCACCTCCATTCACCAATTAAAGGCTGTAGTAGGCCAAGTGTTTCTACATGTTGGCAGTTATGGTAACATGAGGTGAATCAGACAGAAGAGGGGCCTGTCTTAGTAGCCTATTCCTGAATCCTGTCCCTTTCATTAAAATTGTGTGATTAGCCACCAGCATAATAAAATGTAAATTAAAAGACAAAATCTTATTAGGCTATACAGTGATGGCCAAAAGTATTGGCACCCATGCTAAAGTTGACTGAAAAGAGGAATATAAAATCATCTTTTGGAAATTGATCTTAATGCCTTAAAGGAATTATCCGGAGTAAAATGCACTTTAGATCGATTTACGGATGATTGGGAGTACATACGTTGAGTTGACATCCAAATCATGTAATTCGGATCTGTTTTGAGAAAGTTCGATGTTACCGTTTTTAGTCAAAGCTCGTTAGCGTGTAAGTGAGAAGGGCATATTATTTCGCCGTTTAAAAAAAAAAAAAAAAACATAGTCCAGTCCATACAACTTCATTTCAATTTCAAAAGACATACTGGACTATGTTTTTTTCTTTTAAGAGAGCGCTAGGTAAGTCTTTTCATACTAGAAACAATACTAAATAGATTTTTTGATCTTATTATACGATTAATAGCACTTGGTTAGATTTGATTTTTTTGCAGTGTATCAGGCAAGGTTCTAAAGAAGTATTGGCTCATAGGCTTCGCCAGTTTGGTGTTAGGTACAGACAGCTATCATGCTCTTGCAGTGAGCCATTGGATTGCCAATGCTTTCCCCCAGCTACTCTTTGTATAAGAGACTGCTCAGAGGAGCAGCAGACTGATGCAAGGGCCAGGAAGAGCCCTCCATTAGCCATGTTGATGCAGGAGATGGAAGACGAGTTGGGAGAAGCAGGGGATTCGGTCGATGAAATGTAAGATTTGGTGGATGAAATGGCAGAGGAGCCATTGAAAGATCCTGGGGTGCTACTGTTGATATAACTATCAACAGTATTGAGACAGGGGATTGGCTGGCAGTGGTGTATGATTACTGGTGGTTAGGAAAGTCCATTGATGTAGATATAGAACACCAAGATGTGAAAATTGAGTTTTTGCATTCTTGTGGTCCTACTGCCAATTTTCACCCTAAATATGGGAGGAGGGTAGCCTAGAAATCAAGACGTATGGGACTCATAAGATGTAGGCAGTGTTGGGAAGGATACTTTCAAAAAGTATTGTGTTACAGAATACAGAATACATGCCCAAATATGTATTTTGTAACGTATTCAATCTGAGTAAAGTATTCTGAATATACTTCCTACCTGCCTCAGTCATTGCAAGCGCCTCTTGATTGATTAATCACCACTATGTGGATACTGTTTTTAGAATTGATTTAGATTAAGTGTTAGTTAGTATAATTTGTATTTTAGTATATTTAGTATATTCTTTATCTTCTACTGTCCTTATTGCTTAGTTGTGTTTTTATATTATATAATACTTTTAATTACTTTTTCTGCTGTTAGTGAATGTGTGTGTTGTCTGTATGCTACTGAGACCTTGAATTTCCCCTGGGGATCAATAAAGTATCTATCTATCTATCTATCTATCTATCTATCTATCTATCCATCCATCCATGCAGCCATCAAATCCTGCTTACTAAGCAGGCCTATTCTGGTGTGTTCTTCTGTTGAAGTGTTACAGTAGGCCCACATAGGAGAATGTAAAGTCAACTAAGCTACCTGATACAACTATAAAATAGCAAGGTGACCAGTAAAACTACAGCAGGCGACTAGGCTAGGAGGAGGGATGTCTGTTTCTGTCCAGTGAAAGATTTTGAAACTGACAGGGCCAGCTTGTCCCCTCCAAGCAAGCCAGACCAGGGAGCTCTATGCCATAGCCCCTGGTGTTATTGACTTCATAGAGCGTAGGCATGTTCAACACCTCTTGTCCAATGCCCAAGTCCCACAGGTTAGACAAACTATTACATATAAATATCTAATACTTGGCTCTACACCGAAGGCAGTAATGATTTACTTACTTGCTGAGAGAAATTGGAGCAAATCATAGAACTTACTTGCCTGAGGTCCTATAGAAACTCTTTGTTTGAAGTTTGATACTCTTTCCCTTGATACTGCCATGTCAAAACTAGGTAAATATCTTTAATCAGTTTGATTCTCGATTAGTTTGTCAACACCGTCAATTGTGTGTCAACACCGTCGGTTGTGTGTCAACCCCGTAAGATGGAGGTTTTTCACACAATAACATGACAGTAGTATGTACACTACTGGTCAAAAGTTTGGGGTCACTTAGATATCTCCATTCCACTCCATTGTAGACAAAATACCAGCTAAAATCAGTTGGATTGTTTTTTTGTTTTTTTTTAATCAGGGCAGCAGTTTTCAGATTACATTATGTGCTTACATAATTGCAAAAGGGTTCTCGACTGTATTAGAAAGAAATGGCTGATATTGCAATATCTACATTGCCCATTATCAGCAACCATTCATTAATGTTCCATCAAGTCACATTCCAATCTGATTACTACAGTAATCTCATATCATTTTAAAAGGCTTTTGTCGGCAAAGTTCAATGCATGCTGCACCCATTGCCCAATCATATCACCTTTGTTGACTTTAAGTGTAAAAATAATCTAATTTAACATAGACCTAATAGGTTTTGATCATTTTTATGATTTTTGGCAAATTATAAATTATACTATTCACACATTTAAAAAAAAAATCTAGATATACCACAGACATTTCAGAACAGATGCACTAATGTCAATACAGGGCAGTAGATTGATATGCAATATGTGCATTGATTTAGTCTAGATTAGGAAAAACCTCTGTGCTTTTTCAGTCTTCCTCAAGGTGGCAGAATAGACCAGAAAAATACTTTTGACACCATACCATACTGTATCAGGGCACTTACAATGAGCTTTTGAGAGTTCAGCTTTATCATGTTCATTGGTCATGATATCTGCCTTTTTACACTGTAGCCTTCAGCTTTTATCATCTGATCATTTATTGCTTTTTCGTATCTCTCACAAGATGGTTAAGTTTTATGTGTAGATTTAAAGCTTAACTAAATAACAGAAAGAGGACATTCACACTCACAGCATACAGTGCCTGAATGTGGTCAACATTCTTTGTTTCTTCAGGTGTTGATCTTGTAAGTAGCTTGTGCTGGGTGGCTAAGGGCTTGGGTAGGAAAAAGAGTCGCCTACTATACTCTACATCTGTGAACTGAATAGGTGTGACCATACTGACATACTGACTCTTCACTCCACATATGTTTGTCTATGCCTCGTAATCTTTAAATCTATAAGTAAAAAGTACATAAAAAAACACAAGTAGAAACCTAATGTATATTATTTTATGTACAAATGTTGTAGATAATACAAAATGCCTTATGTTGAAAAGGTTTAAGTAATTATTCTGAAGAATTAGGTAACATTTGAGTGATTTGACATTATTAACCCCCCCCCACCATTTCTCTGCTGGTGTTTTAACATTAATGAGACCCCCAAGTGTCAGAGAGGAAATGACACACTTCACCTGTCGAGGACCACCGGTAAGAGGGAGTGAGTGCTGAGGCAACCCCCCTATAGTGCAGTTGTTACGAGGGGATGGGGGGGGCACCCAGTGTGGCTCAGCCAACAGAAGAGAAAGGTTAATGAAGTATTAAGCAGCGACGGACTGAGCTCTTGAATGCTTAAACATGGCTATTTCAGTCTCAGGCTCTTCTGCTCTTGATCGTCTGCCTGTGCCATTTTTGTCTTCCTCCTCATCTATCTTTCTGTCTCTTTTCTTCTAATTGGTGCTCACTCTCACCCAGAGCCCTTCCACATTCAGAAAGGTACAAATATCTTATTCTTGAATAAAATACCTATACTTTCTTTGCCCACACTGCATCTAACGGAGATAGAATTTACAGTTCAACTGTTAGCTTCAACTGTTAGCTCAACTGTTACAACAACTGTTACAACAACAACAACAACAAAAACACTTTCTCACGCATGCACAAATAAGTAGCCATATATCATTGTGTGTGTTTATGTGTGTGTTCACAGGGGGCATCATTAGAGGAGTTATGTTTGGGCAGTGATTGGGGCAGAGGAGGCAGACGGCAGCTGCCGCTAAATGTCACAGGAGGAGTGCATACTGTGAGGATACCACACACACACACACACACACGCACACACACACGCGCGCGCACACACACACACACACACATACACGCACACACACAATCACATACACACTCCAGCCAGCAGGGAGCTCTCTTATCCTCTTCATTATTCAAAAAGGCCACAGCAGATACACACACACACACACACACACACACGCACACACACACACACACACTCTCTCTCTCTCTCTCTCTCTCTCATGCAAGCTCTTCACATTGGCTCATGGATATTTAAAGGTTTTATGGCGTTGTTGTAATTCACAGGGCCAGGGCCATAAAGGGCAATTTCTCACCCATATCGGGAAACCGTGGCTCTTGTGAGCCGTAATGGCCACTCACAGAGAAATGGTTGCTTCCCCAGTCAACCTGCAATGATCCATGATGGGTGAAACTAGCTGCACAGAGATGTAATGAAGGCTTGTGGAAAGGGCTGCAAACATTTAAATGCTTAGTCTATGGCAGAAATGTGGTTCGTGGTTTTAAATTATGTAATCATGTAATTCATGCCAAAGCTATGCCACCTTAGACCAGAGGCGTCTATAGACCCAAAACTACTACTGCTGGGGGGGTCAGCCCCCCCCCGCACCCATTCACATATTTTTTGTTATTGAGTGCTAGCTGCATGCATATAGAATGTCCCAGGCTACAATGTGCTACTGTATATGTGTTTCCCCTCCCTTGTCACTTATGCCAGTGTTTCTCAAACTTTTTCAGACCAAGGACCACTTCACCAATAAATAGAAACCTCACGGACCACCTACTGTAATAGGTGTAGCTAAAAAAACAGTAGACCTACTTCAACAGTATATTACACAATAGGCATACTCACTGAACAACCTTGCTTATTGTCTTGGCACCTTGCTTATTGTGTTAGAGGATTCATATGATTTAAACTGGCATAAGTTACATAGACAGTGTTACAGAACTGTTTGGATTTACATACAAGTTGGTTCAATATTGCAAACAACTTATTTATATTTTATCACGTCTGCCCGCGGACCACTTGGGATAGCTTGCGGACCACCAGTGGTCCCCGGACCACACTTTGAGAAACACTGACTTATGCCATGGCTGCTGCTGAGATATTAATATGTGTAATTGATAGTATGTATAAGTCATATTCTGCATGCAAATAACAACAAAGTCTCAATTCAAGTCAACTATAAATCATCAAAGTCTCTCCAAATGAATGCAGCTTAATCATTCAGACTTATATTTGACAGACCTTGAAGCAGGTTAGCTAGCTAGTTTCTCACTGACTACAACCAAATATTATCCTGTCTCATCTGTTGTTATTGCTTCCCTGTCTTTGCTAATTTTGCTATGTACAAATAATTAGAATTTGAATTCATCTGTAGGGGTCAATGGAAAACAACACAGGCAACTATAACTATATTTGATTAACTAATTCTGGACTAGCCTGGTATTTTGGTCAGATAGGGTCTTTAAATAGAGAGCAGGAGAGGACCACAGAACACAGCAGTGTTGGGAAAACAGGGGATACTCTGGAAAATATGAAAGCTGATGAGAAGGCTACCATATGTGATAACCCCACCTAACAAGCAGAGGGCTATTAGCATAATCCTGGTTCTCGTTGTAAGCGTCAACACACTATTTGTTCCGTGTGCACACCAATTGTATTAATGTATTTAAAGGGGCCCATGGAATGATTCATAAACCATAATTCATGCCTTATGATCTTATCGTCTCACTTACACTGTTAAATTATCTTGATTATTCAATTCAAGTTTATTTATATAGCACATTTAATATGGCATACACAGACTCAATGCGCAATTTAGGAGAAATATAGAATGACTCTACCAACCATGTGAGGGTGTGTGTGTGTGGTTTAAATAGACATTAAGACACATTAAAAGTAAAAAGTAAAATATTGTATGCAATATATAATTTGCACTGAACTGATTTTCCTACACAATACTTGATATGCATAAGGTCTTATATACACACACACACACAAACATCAGTGAAATACTGTAGATGGACGCATCACAGCCTTTCACACTGGTTGTGGATGCAGTTTAATTAATTGACATGTTATGACATGTTATTGGAGCAGTTGATGGAGAGCTTATGAAGCTCAGCATTCTGAGCAGGTGCGGGGGGGGGGGGGGGGGGGTGGTTGCACAGACAGGTGCAACAGGGCGTGAAGCTTGTCTGACATGCACAAGGATGGTCAAACCGGAGCAGCGAGTGCATTCTCTCCCTTTCGCTCTATCTGGAGTGTGCCGGAGAGGCGGATGGGTTCCTCACGGGACCTCCCGGGCGAGTGGGGTATGGATGGAGTGATGAAAGAGTGAAAGAAAATAAAGTAGTGAAAAACCGACCTGGCTTTAGGGAACCACATGCCTCTGATGCTCCTGATTCAGACACACACTCTCTCTCAGATGCTCACACAAAACATAGAAATGTGCAAGCCCATGTAATCATACACATAAAGAAAAGAAAAAAAACATACCAGGCCATCACCTCCTCTTCTCAGTGTCTCTGAAGGACACTGGACATTCAGCACACGTTTTTCAGCCCTTCTCACAAACCACCAAAGGACTGTCGGTCAAATCAATAGCTCTTCAGTCTGCTTTTCCATGTGCAGTGGTTGAATGGACGCCCCTGAGGATCCATCTGGATATAATCTTACCATCCTTCTATGTTAGAACATCTTCTTCACATTACAACACAGCATAAGACTGTATGGTTAATTTTATATCAGACCCCCCCCCCCCCCAAAAAAAAAAAAACAAACAAAAAAAACAAACAACAAAAACGCACATATACGTATACTGTATACAGCCACAAAAAGGGTTAGGGGGTATCGCTGTTGCCACGGTAACATGTCTCTGTGGGAAGTCGGCCATGTTGTGTCAGGGACCATGGTGCTGGGTCAGGAGGGGCAGTGAGACCGCTGTCTATCAGGAACCCAGACACTTCCCAGCATGCAGTGAGTGACCACCACTGCCACCGCTGATTAGGGTGTCCGGGTCGGTGTGTCACACAGAATGCCCCCCTGCAGTCGCCACATCCCATCGTGCTCTTTTAACCAACACAAACTCATCATACAGAGGTTGTGGAGGAGGTATCTCTGTGTTGGGCCTTGTGTGTGTTAATGTGATAGCACATCTGTATCACATCTGTGTATGCATGTGTTCTAGTGTCGATTGGAATATGCACAGGTTTGAGCATCTTTGTGTGTTATTGTCGGTCTGTTGTACATCTGTGTGCTTTTGTACACTTGTGTAGAGTCTATGTGTGTGTGTGTGTGCGGGTGTGTGTGCTGTGTGCTTGTGTGTGTTCCTCATTGTGTGTGCCAGCATATGTCTCGCTCCTCGGGGTGAGCGGCTAGAGAGAGACGCACAGATGTCTCGCCTCTCCCTCTCATCTTTCTCTTTCTCTCGCTCCCCCACCTCTCATCCTCCCGTTCATCAACTTGTCTGCTTCACATGCTACTCCTATGCCACACACACACACACACACACACACACACACACACACACACACACACACACACATATTCTGTTAACCCCCTCTAAATTAGTCCCTCTTCAAACATTCTGTTCCCTCTTGTCCTGCTTGAGGGAACCCTACACTGGAAATGGTGGATTTCTAATAGGTCCAGCCTTGCATTAGGAAGAGGCAATCATATTGGAAACGGCGGACCATTACCAGAGCAATAGCTGCGCTGTTAAATTTGGTGCCTGTGCAGCCAATGAGCTAGCACGCAAAGAGTAAAATTGATTTAACCTTATCTAAGCAGTTTGAGGGAAATGTTCATATCACATTAAATCACATTGAATTCAAATCGCTAATGCTTGTCTACAAAGTAGTCACACTCTGCAGCCTCGTATTGGAATGTCCTCATGCAGGCATACTGTATGCCACATCCCAACCGCTGCGCTACTCTAATTAATGCCGCCTGGCTCTGCTCATGGCAATCCAAACGTCTCTCATCTGTTTTTCTCCATTGGTGGTTCCTACCAGAACAAGGGGCGTCCCTCTCTATCTTCAAAAAACCCCTGAAGAATTCTTCCGAGAGTACCACCTTCTTCCCTATCCTGACTATACCTTTTCTCCCTCCCTTGACTTTGCTTGAACTGTTATTGTACTCTATGCGAGTAGTTCTTATTGTTGCACTAACAATATCCTAATGGCACTGTCTTATTGTAGCTTCGTTGTTGGAAATCACTTTGGATAAAAGCATCAGCTAAATGACTAAATGTAAATGTTAATATATAGTAATTTATGTCAGACTTAAATGTGAATTCACTTGATGGACTTTTAATGTCTGAATGACAATCTTACTGTATGTGGAGTTTACAGATCCCCCCATTAATTTAGACAGGAGCCTGACCTGCTTTATGTAAAATAGCTTCCCGAGGGCGTCAATATGGCTGCCCACTGCTTCAAGTGACTGTTCAATTTGAAATCCGTAGACCATTCAGAGAAAAAGACAGAGAGAGTATGGAGAGCAGAATACTCCATTGCATGACACATCTTCAATTTTCTCCCCACGGCTTTCTGCATGACACACACACACACACACACACACACACACACACACACACACGCTCAACTGGATGCCAAACTGAATGCACTGCTGCAATAAATCAACTATTGAATTCTGTTATTACTCCATTCATGTGAGTGTCTGTCTACGTGTGTCCATGGACACGAGTCTGTGTGCTTTTGCATATGGGCATGTGGGGGATGTTTCTGAGTGCATGAAAAGGTCACCAAGTCTGGTGTCTGGTTATTTACAGCAGGAATACACAATTAACAGTGGAATTTGACATTATTGATTGTCTGTCTAGCCAGCTTGTGTGTGGGTGTGCGCGTATCTGCTTGACATACAATGAGTTTTTTTTCCATTGCACAGTGAGTATTAGCAAGTGTGTGCTTGTTTATTTGTTGTTGCCCATACAAAGCTTGCGTTTTTGTGTTTACGGTACTGTATGTGATTATGTGCGTCTGGTGCACGTAGACATAACATGCACAGGTAAATAGATAAAGGCTGCTGTTGGCGAGACAGGAAAAGTACGTGAGTGTGTGTGCGCGTGTGTGTAGTTATGGTATGTGTGTCCATGCCCCGCTTGCCTGTTTAGTTAATAAATTTGATTTGCTTGGGAAATTTAGTAATGCTTCCGTAATGAGCCCCTGATTTGTGTGCCCATGTCTGCAATCCTCCTCTTCCCTGCTCTTTCGTTTCTTCTCTCTCTCTTCCTCCCTCCCTCCATCATCATGTGTCTCAAAGCAAAGGTCATCTCCAGGTCACACCCATCTACTTTAGTTCATCTGTCTGCATTTCAGAGGCCCTGGAAGTAGGCTAGCTGGAACCATGACCGCAAAAGCAAAAACACCCTCTGATGACCAGTTTTCTTCACAATCACTTGAGCCATATGCATGAAGGTCAGAGAAAATGTTGGCAAACTAATGAACCGAAACAACACAGGATGATGTTGGCACCTGACATAACAGATATTTTGGTGAGGCGGGATTGGTGTTCTGATCTGATTCACACATAGCCTGACGAGCCAGACCCACATCACCATTCCCCATTGGGGCAGCCGTGGCCTACTGGTTAGCGCTTTGAACTTGTTACCGGAGGGTTGCCGGTTCGAACCCCGACCAGTAGGCACGGCTGAAGTGCCCTTGAGCAAGGCACCTAACCCCTCTCTGCTCCCTGAGCGCCGCTGTTGTTGCAAGCAGCTCACAGCACCGGGATTAGTGTGTGCTTCACCTCACTGTGGGCCAGATGTACGTACATTTGCGAACGTAGCATTATCAGCGTCATGGACACACCTCAGATTGCGGTGTCAGACCCAAGATGATAAGATGTAAACAAGCAGGGAGATAATAAAGATCAGTAGTTCTACTCAAACTACTTGTGCACGTAGGCTATGGAAGATTGATCAAATCTAGCAAGTAGGAAAGTTTAAGTGAATGACGTGAAAGTGAAAGTAAGACATTCGAAAGGCCAACGAAAGTTAAGGTTGCTTTTGGTAGTACAAATACTTTCACCACAAAAACTGGTGCTCTAAATAGCGATTCTGTTGTCTTTGAAAGGTTCTCTTATTGACGCATTGAACTGCAATTTGGATTAACACCTGCTTTTACAAGGCGGAAGTATTTAGGCGCAGAATAGACGTGCGCTTTCAGGAGCAGTCATTGTACATACTGCGGAATATATAATTAGGCGCTCTTTACTCTTCCCCTCCCATCTTTTTATGCTAAACTCCCACTTTCCCCTGGATCCTCTCATGAATGCATATGCATGACATGACAAACGCAATCTGCCACTTTCAGCTCCCGCGACAGGCAGTTTGCACTTTTACAACATTGCGGCCTGTTTGTACATACCTCGCAATGATTTTACACGCACATTGCGAAACAAATACGCCTGAAGTGGGCGCAAAAGCGTTAGTACATCTGGCCCTGTGTGTTCACTGTGTGCTGAGTGTGTTTCACTAATTCACGGATTGGGATAAATGCAGAGACCAAATTTCCCTCACGGGATCAAAAGAGTATACTTATACTTACTTATACTTACCATTCGCAGTGCTCAGTCCAAGGGGTGGGATAATCGGTTGTCTTTCAAATTCCCTCTGCACGCAATAGGATAGCGCTACAACTCATGAGTCCCATGCGTTTTCCCACCAGCGGAGCTAGTTGGCTAGTTCAAACTTGGGCCAACTTAAAAAGCTTAACTCATGTCACGCTGTTCAACAACATCCATCTTCTTTGTTTTCAAGTAGCAGGGAATTCACGCCGAACCGTTGCAACTGCCATCAATCATTATGTTAAGCCCGCCTGCCGACTCTATATGCGAGGTGATTGGCCTTATCGAAGTTTCATTTTTCCATCTCGCAAGCCAACGGAGAGTTGCTAGACTACCCTGGCAGCAAAATACATTTGCTGCCGCTAGAGTGCGTCTAGATTTCTAGGCTAATTCACACAGGCACGTCTGGGCAAAAGAGGTGGGTGGGAAGAAGAGATACAGAGAGAAAACACACTGTGGTAGAAAATCAGAGATTAGCATGGTTGCTAAAAGTTAGCGCAATTACTGCAAAAGGCTGAATCTGTATGCCTAGGTCATGCTTCACGTAGCATGTCCTGGTAGAAGAGAATGTGTTGAAATGATAAGCAAACAGTGTGTGTGTGTGTGTGTGTGTGTGTGTGTGTGTGTAAATGGGGAGATGCAGTGGACGAGAAATGGTGGAAAGTCACACATCATTTTTATGAACTATTATTCAAAAGTGGTTGTGATTGCAGTTTGCATGCAGTGCTGATGTTTCTACAGTTACTACGGTAATTCTCTCTTTCCTCCCTCCATCCCTCCCTCCCTTATTTCACCCTCTTGAGCACAGTAGTTGGCATTTGGAGTGAAAGCTGCTGACAGGCTGTTCTGAAATTTTTGCTTTTTCATGATATCGCAATGATTTCCCCTGCTATGTCAGACCCTTCCTGCCCTCCTCCTCCTTCACCCCCCTACAGCATTCTCTCTCTCTCTCTCTCTCTCTCCCTCAGTCTCTGTCCAGTACCCAGAGTGCTTTGAGCGACTGTATATTTCCCGTCGGAACGGCCTCCGACCTTTGAGCATTCCCCAAGGACGCCCAAGCCATTACTGTAATTAACTGGATGAGGACGAGGTTGAGGAGGGTGGTGGTTGGGGGGGGGGGTGTGCCTCAGGGGCGGAGAGCTGGGGGGGCTTTTTCTGCCGAGGCAGCAACTCAAGTCTGGTCTGCCCTCCTCTCTGCCCGTAGTTAATCCCTGAGTCATTTTCATTACGTATGGATCTGAGGCAGGGGTCCTGTATTAATCTCCAAAAGAGCCAAAGAAATCGCCCATACAAGCTGCTCTTTTATACACTGTACAGAGGAAAGAGAGAGAGCTTGATTCTCTCTCATCCTCTCTCTCTCCCACTCCCTCTAAGTGAGTGTGTGTGTGTGTGAGAGAGAGATAGAGAGGGAGTGTGTGTTGGAGAGAAAAGGAAGGTTGACTGTGTATGTGAGCATGTGTAAATGTGTGTGAGAGAGAGAAAGAGAGAGAGAAAGAGAGAGAGTCTGTGAGAAAGACAGAAAGTATAGATTTGTGTAAGAGAAAGTAAGAGTTGTGTGGATGCTGTCATTCAAAGATAAGTAGTGTAATTTGCTACCATATGCCGATGTCACTGGCAGTTGTCTTTTGTACATTGGTACATAACATAATTACCCTGGTGGGAAAGCATTCAGATCTAAAGTATCTATTTTGAAAGATTTATTAAAAGGGATTTAATATCACTGTTGACATTTCTATATACTTATACCTATATACTATACATTTACCTTACCGTTTCCACTGTGTACTGCAAGATTGCGCAACAGCTTATTTAGTATTTGCCATACATACAATGGTGGATCACCATGGTGGAAAAGCAATTAAAGCAGGGGTCTCAAACTTCCGGCCCGCGACGTATGTCAAAATAATAATGTAATCCGGCCCTTGAGGGTATTTTTAATTGCGACAAACAACGATACTGATTAAAATAGACGATAGATCCAAGTACGGTGACAAATCTCATTTGTAGGCTACTCTCCTCCACTATTTGCTAGACGTGCAGAGCTAGATTTAAACCCAAAATCGCTGCACAAAGTTTTCAGGAAATAGGCCTACTTGTAGGCCTATTACACGCGAGAAACACGAAGACGTGCATTTGTAATGACGCGATGCAGGCCATAGTTCTGCACAAATTGGAGCAGAAATAGGCCTACACCAAATGTTGAAAAACGTTCACGTGTGATGAAGTCTTAGGTAGGCGATGTTATTCACCTACTCTGATTCTAAAGGAGAATATCCTTTTGGAGATTATGATCGATCGTTTATTGACAGTGATAGTCACGATGCGTCTGTGAATGGAGGTGCGTCTTTGCGTGTATACGACGGTGTCCACTAAGCATACCATGCTTATTTCGACCCTCTGCCCAACATAGCTCGGAGGTTGCAGGGGTAATCGTGATGATAGTGTCCGTAATGTATGTGGTACAGACAGCAGGGCTAGTAGAAATAGGGCTCTGAAGAACTACAGTCACCCTCGATAGGAACTGATTTGACCAGGTTTATTGTAGGCCTTGTGGTTATAGGCCAGTAATAGTTTACTATTGTTGGTATAGGCCTACATCTTAGGTGTTTTCCTGTTAATTTGTTATGTGGGTAATATGACAGAAAAGAAAGTAAACCTGCTCAAATATGTTCATCCAGTATTTACTGAAAGGTGCATAATTTGAAGTGCTTGCCATCCAGTGGCAAATTAGATGGGTAAATTTATTTTCATAAACTTTTGTTTATACTCAAAGATTTTTACATTTACAGTAGGACTTTATCGTTGACCACTTTCAAGCCATGGCCTTTTGACATTTTGATATAAAAATCCAATGGCTTTCTTAACTCTGATGCCTATTCCCAGGTTTAAAAAAGTTATGAGGAAAATATTTTTATTTGGTGTGAAACACACACAGGCCTACCTGTTTTTATTCTTTTTTGTTTGTTTTTATAATTTGTATTAATATTTATTTTATCATTATTTTATTTATAAGCTACAAGGTTGCTAGCACAGGTGTCTAAAAATAGATAAAAATACTTGCGCTTTCTGTTTGTAGTTTTGTGTTTGAAAATACAGTATTTGAAAAAAACATTGCATTTTAGGAAATAGCCGTTCTTTTTTGTATTATTCTTTAACACTGATGTGGCCCTCCAATCAGATGACATTGGCGGAAGTGGCCCCCAGCTCATTTGAGTTTGAGACGCCTGAATAAAAAGAACATGCCACCCAATGTCAGTAGTATATGTTCTTACCTTAACTTTCACAAGTTGAGTCATACCTCTCCTGTGTCGGTACGTGCACTGAAACGCTCTGGTGCGTGGCGCGAATGTGTTTGCATGTTGCTATGCTAGCGGGCTCAGACGTAGCCATAGAGGGAGGAAGATAGCAGTAATCAAAAACATCCACGTTTTTCCTACTTAAATGCAGTTGCACGAGTAGTTGATAAAAATGTGTATGGATGTGTATGGATCCATTTAATGCAGCATGTTGGTAGGCTATTTCATTGAATATGTTGTACAATGCTGTAAAATATTGGCTTGTGCTTGCTAATATGTTGCTGGAAAACAGAAATATGTGTGTTTAATTTACAGTGGCACATTATGTATTTATTTATATTATATCTGCAGCACCAGCTGATTTTAACTCTGCTGAAGAGGACATATTTAGAACTTGTCGTTATTTCAATAAATTTGACAATTTTAAGCTTGATGCACTTTCTTCGAGCGATGATGGACAGGTGGGGCTCGAAAATGTCCCCTTGATCAAAGTGGGGAATGAAAAAAAAAGTTTGAGAACCACTGGATTATAGAGTGATATGACTCAGAAATGGCAATGGCAGTGCGAGATGTTCAGAACGTAAGAGTTAAAACTTCTACAAGCTCAATAACATCTACAGCGGAAAGAAGAAGGTAAGAAAAATAGTCGGAAAACTTAGGCTACGTTTATATGGTGACGATAAAAAGAGAAGACGCAGAAGTGGCGTATCGTCTTGTTTATATGAAGACGCAAGAGTATGTGATATTCGATTGGATATGCATTCCAGACCGCTGGGTGGTGGTGTGATAGAACCCCCGTACGTCACACGCAGACATTCTAATTTGACAGTTTAGCCAGAGAGGTAATCAAGGATCTTTGGTTTAGCCGTTTAGACGGAGACGCAACCCGGGTCTTCAATACTCTACACTCTGGAAGGAGTCTTCAGATTTTTGCTTCTTTAAGCCCCAATGGCGGGGTCGCCGTGTAAACGAAAGGCACTTATGATAAAATATTTTGTCGTCTTCCTTTGCAATCGTTCTCGTATAAACGGCCCCTTAGATGTGTAAGGCAAGCAAGCAAGTATGGCGGTGTTACTAAAAATGTGAACATGCACGTTGCACTGTTGTGCGGTGGACTTTTGGAATGAATAGAGTCGGCGTTTCTTCAATATCGAGGCGCCATAGTTTGTCCGATTGGCCTGCTGGTATAAAATGTATTGCGCTTTCTGTCTGAAAAAGACGCGCTCTCTTCCCATGCAGTCAAAATGAATGGGAGTCTTGTCATAGTGTCACCCTGACATGACAGTGTGTAAAGTAGCCTATAATGTGAATGACTTGTTATTTTATCATGGATTTCTTTCTTTTTGCAAAAAATAAAGTACAATAGGCATTAATTAGTAGGCCAGATAGCAGCATGTTGAAATTATGTGCCAAATTGCGTTTTTTATTACAATGATAAAATTGTAGGCTACAGGCCGATGTGCGTTTTATTTGGAGACTGTTTTGCGAGACAGAGACTGAGTTTGCTGCTGATATTCTGGGGATAGGCTACAACATAGACAATGTACTGTAGGACTTTAGCCTTTTATATTTGCTGCATTGGATCAGTCTTTCTACTGTAGAACAGGCAAGATCTTTCTAGCCTCACGTCTGAAGCGCCGCATCACCCATATATACATTACAACCAGCGGATGGCGGGTGGGTGCGGTTTTGAAAATTGGTCAAAAAAACTTTGGTGCGGATGGATGATACGTTTTGCTATGCAGTTACGGTTAAAATAATAGCCCATCCGCGCATCTCTAGTGTGTGTGCCTCTCTCTCTCGCTCAGAGGGGAGGGGGAGGCTGAGGGGTTGATCAAGCATGGATTCTAAACTCTGTGGTGGATAGGATCTACAATTAGGTGTTAATTAATATTACTACACTAACATCGAAGTACTCCCAAGTGCTATTGCGCCACACATTGTAGTTCTCCTGTTTATTCGCTTGGAAAATTGCCACGTTTCATGTTGTGTGACCTTACACATTTTTATCAACTACTCGTGCAACTGTATTTAAGTAGGGAAAATGTGGATATTTTTGATTACTGCTATTTTCCTCCCTCTATGGCTACGTCTGAGCCCACTAGCATAGCAACATGCTAACACATTCGCGCCGCGCACCAGAGCGTTTGAGTGCACGTACCGACACAGGAGAGGTATAACTCAACTCGTGAAAGTTAAGGTAAGAACATATATTACTACTGACATTGGGTGGCGTGTTCCTTTAAGACACACTAAATTATATATGTGGTCACAACAAGCTATAATTCATTCTGCTGTTGCAGATACATTTATTTACCTCCTCTCTCTCTCTCTATGTGTGTGTGTGTGTGTGAATGTAAGTGACTTAATTGTATATCTTTGGTATGACAATCGGTAGGGACCTTTAGAATTGAGTGATATAAGAATAAAGCACCTATTAAAGCAGCACAACATATTTATTATGACCGCCGCGCAGCGAAGCGGTCAGATTTTTTTTCTTTTTTCTTTTTCGCGTGTCCAAATTTCCGTCAAGGATTCCCGGGACACTGAAAGATCGGGGTAGACGAAACTTGGTGGGCATGTAACCCCATATGGATAGCATGGAACCATCGTTTTTCGTTTTGATCTGTAGCCCCCCCGCTGGACCATTTTTTTTTTTTGTATGTTGATCTCAAGGGGCCATGTCAACGCATTCCATAACCACTCATTTCATGTATAGCGCCACCTAGTTAAACACAAAAAAGTAAAAATGAGGTGTTAATAATCGCAGGTATCTGTGACCTAACATAGTCAAAACTGCACGAAATTGGAAGTGTAGGATCATTATGACACCCTCTGAATGCACGCCAAGTTTCGTGGAATTCCGTTCATGGGGGGCCACACAATAAATTAATTTATGTTACTATACACCAACTGGCCTGTAGGTGGCCGGAGACAGTTTTCTGTGAATATCTCGAGAACCGAAGGGCCTAGGAGGTCCACCTTTTTTTGTATGTTGGTCTTAAGGGGGCATGTCAACCCATCCCATTACCACTTATTTCATGTATAGCGTCACCTAGTTAAAAATTAAAAAGCAAAAAATTTGGTGTTTTCATCACAATATCTCTGGCTGACATGGTCAAAACTGTCACGAAATTGAAAGTGTAGGATCATTATGACACCCTCCGAATGCACGCCAAGTTTTGTGAACTTTCGTTCATGGGGGGCCTTACAATAAAATAATTTATGTGTACATTTAGTGACCGTACACCAACAAGAATTCCCGGGACACTGAAAGACCGGGGTACATGAAACTTGGTGAGCATGTAACCCCACATGGATAGCATGGAACCATCGTTTTTCGTTTTGATCTGTAGCCCCCCCGCTGTACTGGACCCCCTGAAAGGAGGGTAGGGCAGACACAGTTTTCTGTAAATATCTTGAGAACCGTAGGGCCTAGGATGACCAATTTTTTCCGTATGTTTGCCTCCAGGGGTCATGTTAACCCATTCCATGTGCACACATGTGCATAAACAGATACACACGCACACACATACATTCACAGTAATCATACGTATGACACATACTCACACAGTAGACATATGTACGCATGCATGCACATGCACAAACACACATACTCAGGCAAACCCACGCACACGCACACACACACACACACACACACCCACACACATAAACATAAACGTGTACACGCACACATGCACACAATTCAAGAATTTCTCAGAATTATGAACAGGCAAAATGGGGGTGGGGTTGTATAAAATGAATTTTACATGTTAAATCTATGAACTAATCATGTTTTGGTACTTGTTGTCTAGCAGATACCTGTGAGAATTGATGGTGGATAATGCAATTTAGTGAGACAGTTAAAATTATATAGGCCTTTCAGCATGATTTATTTTTGTGGAAAAAATGTGCTGGACTGGGCGGCGGTCATATTTTGTACTGCTCTGCGGTACATCTAGTTTTACTTTACAATAATAGCTTCATTTTTCAACTCATGTGGATGATACATGAACTTATAATAGGCAGACTTGCATCTCTGTCAGTACCAATGCGTGCCCAGAACACCCGACATTGCTATCGGGTAGCTTTGTGGCTTTATATTTATAACCAGGAACATGATCCTTTTTGACAGTTCTCGACAAATTGGGTACCCCCTTAATTCTAAATGGGAAACCAGGTTGAAACTGGATGAAAAGGGGGATATCCTACATTGTGTTACTTTAAAGTTTGTAAAGTAAAGTTTACCTGTTCTCTGTATATTGTACATTATGGATTCATCTTCACATTCATTTTGAAGTATGTGGTGACAGTTGGATGGATGGAAACAGTTGTTCACCAGCCATGCAGGTTCTTCAGGAAATAGAATGGGACATAACACTATGCAGGTTCTACAGGATATAGAATGGGACATACTGTAACACTATGCAGGTTCTTCAGGATATAGAATGGGACATAACACTATGCAGGTTCTACAGGATATGTAAGGGATAATGTATAGAACGCCGGTCATTATTGGGAAAATAAGTCCCGACAGGGCGAACCGGACCCCGACGTGCAGCAGAGGGGTCTTGTTCCGCCCTGAAGGGACTTGTTTTCACAGTAATGACCAGCGTTCTATACATTATCCCGCTTATTACACGGCTACTTGTTACCGTTTGCCGAGAAACATAGTTTGCAACAACACACGTTGAACTTGAATCAAACATTCTTTAGAACACAGCTGATCAACCGTCTGCTTTCACTTTTGAATGAAGTTCCAGTCCTTGCGTAGTGATATGAAAGACGTATCAGAAGCACAAAACCCGTTGCCATTGACAGCGGTAATATGTTTGCAGCGGTAATTACATGAAAATATTTTACCGTAGAACTTGGAGAAATCCCATTCAAGCCAATAGAGCGTTCAACTTGCCTTCTGAAGAGCCATGTAATAAAATGGGATATAACACTATGCAGGAAAGTGAAAAGAGCTGTTGCAGCATGTAATTTCCAACTTTGCCAAACTTAGGGCAGCCATTTTTTATCAGTGCCAAATGGTCCTGTTGGTGGTGTTTGCAAGGACGGTGTATGATTTTAGGAAGCTTGCACCACCCCAATACCCCACACTGCTGCTTTAAGTGCCTGTGTGTACTGTATGTGAGTGTGTGAGTCAGGCTCAGGATCATGGTGTTTCACAGGGAGACACTTGGGGGTGTAAATGGTTTGTAGAAACTCACTGGTTAAACTAGACCAGACAAGTATGAGTGTATGAAAGATAGAGCGAGAGAGAGAGAGAGTGTGTGTGTGTGTGTGTGTGTGTGTGTGTGTGTGTGTGTGTGTGTGTGTTGGCTGTGAGTGACTCACCTCATTGGTAATGCAGTGGCTAAGCGGCTGGCAGCTTGTTGGCGTTAATGTGATCAGGGCTTGGGCACAGCTGCCAACAGACGCCTCATCAACGCCCTGTTGCACCCTGGGATATGGACCTAGCCCGAGCAAGTCACACTGTCATAGGAGTCTGAACACTAATAACATTCTACTTTCCACTTCCTGTCAGGTTCTCTGTGTACCAATTTGAAGTTTTACATAATGGCAAAACCAAATGATCCTTGCATATTTATTGAAAATGGAGAGGAAAGCTTTTCATGAAAACATGATTATGCATCAATAGGTAAATTAAAAAGACAAATACTGTATGTCCTAATATGCACTCTGTACGATCTACCATTTCACATAGAGATCTTTGTGGCTTTTTGAGCAACAATTAGATAATCCAAGCGAACGTGTTTTGCCATTTTAAAAGAATTCTGATTAGCCATAGGTTTAACAAATGCACATTAAAAACAGCATTAGAAGTTCTGAAGTTCTCCCCTGTCATTGGGGAGAAAAACAGAAACAATAAGAGAAAGAGATGGACTCTCTATAGAGGGGCAAGACACAGGATGGGGAGAGCAATGCATAGCTAATACAATTTATTCACATAGAAAAATTAATTATTCTGAAGAGAATGAAGCGCAAATTTGCAGGCCAGGCTGTGAATTAATGAGCTGTTAGTATGTCTGTGGATTTTATGTGTGTGTGTGTGTGTGTGTGTGTGTGTGTGTGTGTGTGACTAGTCTGACACACATGCAGCAAAACAGCCTTCAAACTTTTTAAATGGGTAACCACATCTTGTGGGGGCAGTGGGCGGAGATTGGATAAGACTATAGTAGAGTAGAGCAAACATTAAAAATTCTTCTCGAAGCTTTGTGCCATGTCAAACATCGAAAAGGAAATATATTAACCCATGGGGTCAAGATATTCAATCATATGATGACAGCATAATGAAAGGGCATGATGCCGCCGTGCGCTAACTACAGGATTGCTTGATATCCATTGCAAATGCCATCATGTGCCCAAGCCAAAGTAGCACTGAAGAGCAGTGCAGTGCAGCAAGGTCTGAGAGCAGAGACGGTCAGACAAAATGGTCATGTCTTATCATCCCTGTTATACATGGATGAATCTGATAAGAACATTAATATCCAGAAATAGAGCTGTGTACAAAGAATAATCTGATGATATATCTACGCATACTGGTATTATTGTGTGATGTATCGCTATTTTTTCTAATCTAATTTTAGGAACATTAGTATGTAGAGCACACCACAATACATGTATGTAATCATTTCAAAGTTTATATCATTGCACTGGAGTGGAGGTGTCAAATGGCTGAAAAGGAAACATTGTTGGGTAACACTTTATTTTAATGTGTCGCTGTTACAGTGTACGTACCTAATTAAGTACAGTGGTACAACCTGTGTAACAACATGTACTATCAGGTACTATCATTGTACTTGCATTATGTATTTGTGGGTACCTACATATAGTTGTTACATTGTAATACTGAGTGCTTTTACAAAACTTTGCCAATTTGCCTAAATTTTCATCAGAGGCAAAGAGCTGACCTGAGACCTGCTGGATGGGGTAAATCTGGTCATGATAGATTTGATATACAAACCATTCTTAGCTCCAGTCAAGGCCTCATTGTCTTCAGTGTACATGTAACAGCTGTGCTGCTACAACCTTGTTACTCTTTGATACAGTGGAATAAACCTATTAAGTGTACCAGTTAATTACTTACATGTACATATGAATGTATGTTGTGTCTTCGATGTCTTGGAACAGGTCTACTAATTCACATGTACTGTGTGGTGTAACAGCAGACACATTTCAACACATCAATTACAGGATGCATGACATCATTGACAGGATGTATATAATATGTACATGTGAGTACTTAACTGGGACACTTTATTTTAATGGGTTTATTCCACTGTATCAAAAGAGTAATAAATGTGTACCAACACAGTTGATACATGTACTACAGTATGTAGGGTAATGGCAGACATGTTCCAAGACACCAATGACACAACATACATGTAATATGTAATTGTAAGTACTTAACTGGTACACTTCATTTTAATGGGTTTATGTCACTGTATCAAAGAGCAATAAGTGTGTACAATGAGGCCTTGACTGGAGCTAAGAATGGTTTGTATATTAAATCTATCATGACCCGATTTACCCCATCCAGCAGGTCTCAGGTCAGCTCTTTGCCTCTGATGAAAATTTAGACAAATTGGCAAAGTTTTGTAAAAGCACTCAGCATTACAATGTAACAACTATATGTAGGTACCCACAAATACATAATGCAAGTACAATGATAGTACCTGATAGTACATGTTGTTACACAGGTTGTACCACTGTACTTAATTAGGTACGTACACTGTAACAGCGACACATTAAAATAAAGTGTTACCCATTGTTGTCAGGTGTTTAGACTGCGCCACAAATGAACCACAAATCTTTGTGTGTGAACTATCAATAAAACATTGATATTGCCATATGTTTCATGATTAAACAGCCTGTTAAGCCAGAGAAAGTGTAAACATAAGAGACACATTCAACCTTTTGGAAATACTTTATTTGTTCTTAGATATAAAAAAGGAGTCATTACTAACCAGTGGTGGCCATTACTTGAGTACATTTACTCAATTACTGTACTTAAGTCACTTTTTCATGTATCTGTACTTTACTTGAGTATTTAAATTTTGTTAAACTTTTTACTTTCACTCCAGTACATTTCTAGGCCAAATATGTTACATTTTACTCCACTACATTTTGTGACAGCTAAAGTACAGCTGAAGTTCCTTTTGCAAAAAAGACTGTCCAAATACATGTGTACTTACATGTGTATTTTCTATTAAGTGAGCTAGGCTTTAAATAATGGTGTGGCCTAAGCTATGTTATTGTTATATCCACTATTTACTGTACCTTGTTGACCCCTTTTCACAACATTGATGTTACCATAACTAGCCATATGACGCTATCGAGCAAATGATGATAGACAATGACAGATAGATATATAATGATACAGTATACAATGATAGACAATCTGACACTATCAAACACAAAAGGGAACGTCTTGATTTGGTCCGAAAGTGTAAAGCATTCAACAAAGCAAAAAGTGGTCACTTTGAAGTATATAAGATAAGTTATTACATTAGTTTGTTTGCATAGCTTGCATGAAGGAGAAAGGCTCAATGCATGCCTATGTCTGTGCTGAATCATTTCAACAATAGTAAATGCAACTGTATTAGTCGTAATATATATAAGCTTTATTGCAGACACAGGTCCATATCATACACACACATAATACATAGTATAAAAAGGAGATACAAAATACATAGAAAATCACATATTAGCCTATAGGACATACAGGCATTTGCGCCAATGCCTTCTTAACCTAGAAGTGAATCTGTAGCAGCTTTTCAGAGGGCTGACTAGGGCTTCAATTATGTGGTTCTCTGACTTGTCCAGGCGGCACATAAAGCTAAACATCAATTGTCTTAGAAGTGCCTCACAGGTAGGCACTCTAGTGGACACAAATAATTGGCTGGCACTGTGCCATCCACGAAGCAGCAACCTCATTGCATCATTGTATGCTACCTTAAGCCTCTGCATACTTTTCTTCTTATAGTTAGACCACAATTGAGCAGTATATAGTGGTGTTATGTAAGTTCTAAACAGGGAGCACTTCACAGAGTCAGAGCACATAGAAAACTTCCTTATAAGCATGTTAGTGTAACTTGCGTTGTGTTTTACTGGTGATACACTCGGAAACGATGATGGTAGATGAAGCAGGTTTATTTGTCTGCATGGGTCAGGAAATATAACATGAGGGAAGACAGTGAGATCTGGTCCGCCTGCAGCAGTTAACTTCTCTTCTGCTCTCAGACACAATTCTATTAGGCTACTACACTAAGTATCTAAGCATATGGTTATTTCATTTCAGGTCCAGTATGAGGTGAGGTGTGTCAATAAAATAATACAAAATAAATTCCAAAAGGGAATAATGTGGCATAAAAACATGAGTGTGAATGTGTAAATGTATGTAACTGTATGAGTAAACTACTTATATATCTAATCTGTTGAAATCTGTTATATTTCTAATTAGATCTAATTATATTCTTACATGGGGGTGATCATCCAGTATGATAAAATAAATATAAACAGTAGAATATGCAAACATTCAATCAGAGAGTGAATTCGATATACCACATACAAATACAAACACTACTTCATCTATTTTCATTAGTAAACACGCAAAACAGCGCTCATAAAAAGGTAAACACTCCACTCTTGTGGTGATACAGCGGTACTGCATTTAGAACACTACAAAGACGTTAATGGCTAGTCATTCTAGCTCGCGAATGCTAGCCATGCTACGAGTGAAACATAAAACATTCACGAAACATAAAATCAAAACAACAAATACAATCGGTTACCTGCATGGGTCAGGAAATATAACATGAGGGAAGACAGTGAGATCTGGTCCGCCTGAACAAAATAAATGTGATATTAAAATTTGCACTAAAGCCATACGATCGTGCTTCAAGGTCAACCGAAAATACAAAACCAAATAAAAGTTACAAGACAATACAAAACATCGCTGAAACGCGAGTTATGTGGATGAACATACATAATGATTTTAACAATAGATATAGGACATATATAATACAATTTATAACACTTTTAATGACTTTTAATGCGGACCCTCATTTGCCCAGCTTACCTGCAGCAGTTAACTTCTCTTCTGCTGCAGGACACCCACAATGCAACTACTGTACAGAATAATTCCAAAATAAAAGTCTTGACCCATTTAGCAGGATTTAACAATAACTATATGGAGCACTTTATTAACACCGTTACATACACCCCCCTTAAATACTGCTAAATTGGGGACGTACCATAAAGAGAATATCAAGAAAAAAAAAGAGAGAGAGAAGAGAGAGAAAAAAAATGTGGTCATTCGCCTGTATGAAGAGAAGAAGAAACTAGTATTTCACTAAAGAGTATCAAAAGCTGTCGATCAAGAAATCCTCCAACTAGGGAGTACCTAAAGAATGGGATGGACCCCAGACTGAAAGTAGACTCTAGAGATGCCTGCTACACCTCAAATTCTGCTATAACACTACATATATCTGATACTTCTCTCTATTCGTGTCTTGTGTACTCTCAGACTGACTAAATCTAATACTAAGAGTTCAGCCTAAAACAAACTTTTAACTAGAGAAATAAAAGAATTTACTGTGGACTCAGGAGTGTCAAGAAGTTGTTCATTCATCTCACAAATAAGTCTTATAGGAGGTTTGACAGCCCTGCCTCGTCTGGTATGAGTAACCGTGTCGTCAAAACCCTGGGGTTGAGTGCATACCGCAGGCTCATCTGTGATGGTGTCTTCATGAGTGGATACTACTGGTTGGAGCTCAGCATCGTGTGAACCAAAGCCATTGCCCGCAGGGAGAACATCACTGTTCTGTTTTCTCTCTTCACCTGCGACGTCACTAGCTGAGTCAACTAGTTCTGACAAACAATCAGACACACCCCGCGAGTCTGTGTTGGGAGTTTGACAATCCTCCACCTCGAAGTCAGCAGGGCTAGTGAGCACCCACTGTGAAGTCCGGTCAACACAGCCATCATCCTCATCTGGAGAGATGATCTCAGGGACCGCCTCACCACTGTCACTGGAAGGGAGTTCTCGCATATCTCCAACAGGCAAAAAGTTCACAGGAAGCAGAAGATTTCTGTGGACTACCTTCACTCTGTCTGAGTTGACTTCTCTGATCTTGTAGACATTGATGTTGGGATTCACAGCCACGACCTCATATGGAAAAGACTCCCATTTGTCTGCTACCTTCCTCTTTCCTCTTTCACCTCTGTTCGCGATGAGCACTCTGTCACCGATGGCAAGTGGGGAGCCCTTGACTTTCCTGTTGTAGAGCCTGGCGTGTCGAGTCTGTTCTTTCTGACTGTGCTTTTGTGCTATCTGCACCGCCTCACGCAGGTCTTTCTTCAGGCGAGACACAAACTCATTGTGGTCCACCACTACACCATCAGAAAGGACAGTTTGAAACAGGATGTCAACTGGGAGACGAGGGACTCTACCAAACATGAGATAGAAAGGTGCAAATCCTGTTGTCTCATGCTCTGTGCAGTTGTAACAGAAGGTGAGCAGCTGTAACATCTGAGGCCATCTGGCTTTTGACTTAGGCGGCAAAGTTCTGATCATAGATCCAAGGGTCCTGTTGAATCTTTCAACAACGCCGTTGCCCATGGGGTGGTATGGAGTCGTGTGTGACTTCTCGACACCTGACAGAGTCAACAGTTCCTTGATCAATTTGCTCTCGAAATTTGCACCTTGGTCAGAGTGAATTCTCTTGGGAAAGCCGTAAACGAGAAAGAAGTCATTCCAGAGTCTCCGAGCTACTTGCTTGGCAGATTGATTTTTGCATGGGAATGCATGGGCCATCTTAGAGAAGTGATCAGTCACGACGAGCACATCCATGGACTTCCCATCATTGACCTCCGCAGACCAAAAGTCGATGCAGATCAACTCCATCGGCTCTGATGTACGAATACTCTCCAGCGGAGCACGAGCATTGGGCTCTGGTGTCTTCCCAACAACACAACGATGACAGTTCTTCACATGATCGTCAATGTCTCTCTTCATGCCATCCCAGAAGAATCTCTGTTTTGCAAGAGACAACGTTCGGCTTTTCCCCTGGTGACCAGCTGTATCATGAAGCCCTGTGAGGACTTGTGCTTTGAGAGAGTTCGGCACCACAAAGAGGAAAAGTCGTCTGTTCATGTTGTGGTCTCTTCTAACCTTGGACAGCACACCATCACGGATAACCAGCTTGTCCCAGTACTTCAGGAGCTGACGTACACTGGAGGGCTCATCTGCTCTTTCGCTCTTAGAAGGCTTTCGACGTCTCTCGATGTAGTAGAGAACTCGGTTGATGGTTCCATCTTGTCCCTGCTGGTTCACAAGACTGCTGTGAGGAATGGAGTCAACATGCTGCAATTGAGGAACAGCTGGGCTCGCCCCCATGACTTCACACAGGCCGCCTGTAGAGTGTGCGTCTAAAACAGCTGAAACTTCTGGAGCTCCGACTGAACCACTGGCTGAGGCTTCATCACTGTGTGCGTCCTGCGGACCATTTCCTGATCTCAGGACCATCTGATGGTTGGTGGTGTACTTGAAAGCATGTTGAACAGTGTCATCAACAACACCACTGACATTCTTCAAAAGAGACAAGTATGGCTCTGTGACGAGACGGTGACTTATGCAAGACTGGACAAATGGCTCTCTGCTCAAAGCATCAGCGACAACATTTCTGGGGCCTGGAACATACTTCAGATCAAAACTGTATGATGCGAGTTTAGCCACCCATCGCTGCTCACAAGCGTCTAACCTAGGCTTTGTCAAGATGTACGTCAAAGGATTGTTGTCCGTCCAGGCTGTGAAGTGACGTCCTTTTAGCCAATGGCTGAACTTTTCGCAAACAGCCCACTTCAAAGCAAAGAATTCCAGTCTGTGAGCAGGGTAGTTCACCTGAGAGCGGGACAGTGTTCTGCTGGCAAAGGCCACTGGTCTTGCCACATCTTCACCAGGAGGGACTTGAGATAGAACTGCCCCGACTCCATCAAAGGACGCATCTATGGCCAGAATGAAAGGTTGGTCAAAGGTGGGATGAGCCAAAGTTACATTCTGCAGCAGGTCTGACTTCAAGGTATCAAAAGCGGTCTGACACGCAGACGTCCAGTCAGAGGGAGCAAGTTTGGCATAGCTGATTCTCCTAGGTTTTCTTCCCTTTCTCACATTAGTCTGCTTGCTGGAACCTGCAGTCAACTGGAAGAGCGGCTTGGCTTTGGCAGAACATCCCTGGATAAAGTGTTGGTAATACATCACCATACCGAGGAACGACCTGATCTTCTTTGGACACGGGGTTTGTCCATCAATCTCCATAAGATCAGTTCTCTGGACTTTGCTGATGGCCTCGACTTTGCCAGGGTCTGTCTGGATTCCATCCTCACAGATGATGTGGCCAAGGAACTTTACGGATCGTCTCAAGAAGAAACACTTCTTAGGGGCCAGCTTCAGGTTATGACTGGACAGACGGGAGAAGACCATTTCAAGGCGTTGGAGGGCCACAGACTCAGACGGCGCAAACACCATCAGATCGTCCAGGTAGCACAGAACACTACTGAAGTTCTCATCTCCAAAGATAGACATCATCATTCTCATGAATGTGGCTGGACTGTTGGAGAGACCCTGAGGGAGTCTGTTGTACTCGTGCAGGCCAAAGGGAGAAGAAAAAGCGGTGTATTTCTTGTGCTCTTCCTGTAGAGGCACATTATAATAGCCTGACGTCAGGTCCATAGTGGAGAAGAAGACGTTTCCACCCAGAGCAGCTAACACGTCAGACTGGTGCGGCAGCGGGTAAGCGTCTCTGACAGTTCGTGCATTAAGCCACCTGAAGTCAGTGCAGATCCTTAAATCGCCATTCTTCTTCCAGACCAACACAAGTGGAGATGCATAATCACTGTGTGACTTACTGATGATTCCTTTCTCCTCCATCTCGTTCAAAGCTGTTCTTAGTGAAGCATACTGGCTTGGTGGTATTCGCCTGTACGGCAAACGAAAGGGTCGGTCATCGGTCAAATGGATGCGATGGACAACGTCTCTGGCTTCTCCACAGTCCATTTTGTCTCTTGAGAAGATTGACTCATATCTCTCAATGACTTGAAGCAGCTCGTCTTTCCAGTGTGCTGACCACCTCACAAGACTCCAAGTCGACGTCAGGAAGATTCAGGTTGCTCAGGACATGTTTAATCTCGTCACTGGATCTGGGCGTTGAAGCGGGACAGGCATTCTCAGCGCACTGCACATTTGACTTGATCTGTTCTGGTTGTGGTAGTTCTTCCACAGCGATACAAGGGGACACATCAGCTATCTTGGTGTTCTTTCTCAACACGACTCTGTGGTTGGTTGGATTGATGACTTTCAGCGGAACAGAACCATCTCCCCAAAGCGGTGTGATTACTCTGCCAACCATTATCTGCTTTGGTCTTGACCTTGACTTTGTCGGCTCAACGATGACTGTGCTGCCCACCGACAACACTGAAGACACGGGTA
Organism: Alosa sapidissima; assembly: GCF_018492685.1. Classification (NCBI taxonomy): domain Eukaryota; kingdom Metazoa; phylum Chordata; class Actinopteri; order Clupeiformes; family Clupeidae; genus Alosa; species Alosa sapidissima. Next base: position 13,781,645 of record NC_055974.1, read on the forward strand.
GCTTTCCCCAAACCAGGTGTTCTGTCTGCGGCTCTAATGTCACACTTCTCTGGAGCTTCACAGTGCCTACTCTCTCTGGCACAGACTCACCTCTCCACCTCTCAGTGTTGGAGAAAAGGGACAAAAACTCGTGACACTGATCACTCTGGATATGGCTGGGCGTGGACATAAGTCTCCAGTAGCCGGTCGTCCCTTTCAGCTGTGTCAAGAGCCTCTTGATGGCGTTGGTGCCCAGGATCATCTCCTCAGTCTGACCTGGCACAACTAGAGTAGGGACCGTCATGGAACAACCATACATCGACACTTGAAGGTCATAAATCGCTGTGGGACTGACACGATGGCCTCCACAGCCAACAATTACAATGTTGTGCGCTGACTGCTTTGTTATATCTGGACTGCATCTCAATAAACTAGCTTCAGCAAACTCGCTAAGAGTACATGCCATGGATCCACTATCGATAAGGGCTTTAAAAGTGGGGCCATTCTCAATTGAAACGGATGTGTAGAACAGACTATCTGATTTTGGAACTGTCTGTAAACTCTGAAAAATTACTGTCTTGTCTGAAGAAATATCACTACTGTACAGCTGACTTAAAGATTCATAATCTGAAAAAGCTTCGAAACTAGAGGTGGGAGGCTCACTCTCAAGATCTACGTGGTCCTCCCCTACACGCAGATCAGTCAGTTTGACGGCTGGCTGATGGGTGCTGCACTCCCGCCTCTGTGTGGACATTTGTTCCGTGGGTGATCAGGTGAGAAACACTGGAAACACAGTCTGTTATCCCTACAGTGTGACAGAGCAGAATGAGAGGAGTCTTTACAGACTAAGCAAGGTGTGTCGTTAAGGCCTTGAATCCGAGGTAGGCCACTGGGCTTCCTACTAGTCGGTCTGGACTGGGCATTGCTCATGAGAACTTTCTCCAGCATACTAATCATCCTCTCCAGAGAAGAGTGATCTGTGGGTGCAGACTGTTGTGGAGACCGCGGGTTACACAGGGGCGCTGGGCTAGTAGCCACCTCTATTCTGTTCACAGCCACCTCCCTCTCCAGGACTGTCTTATCTTTCCTCTTCCCTGCTGCTCTGATGAATTTCTCTGAGTGGTATTCATTCAAGACTTCCTGCACCTCAGAAGCAGACCACTTATCAATGGTCTTAGAACGAAATGTGAGGGCCAAATCAGAGTTCGGGCAGTTCCGAATGAACATTCGTGTGACCTCAATGGACAGATTGTCTTGCTGCTTACCCTGTTCTTTGAGACATTCCGCAGTGACATCAGCAGCACGGTTGAGGCGCAGCCAGTAGTCATAGGGGTCTTCCTGTGGCTCAGGGAGAGTGGTGTAAAAGTCTTGCAGAGGGAGAGGTGAAAACTGCTGACAACTGAAATGCTTCCTCAAAAGACTGTACATTACATCTGGGTTACTCCTGATGTCGACGCCGCTAGATTTCATGCCCACTCTGACAACATCCTTGGCTTTGCCTCTTAAGTGAATGAGAATCTCCTCACCTTGTTCCTCAGTCGGCAGGCCACCCTTCCTGATGAAGGTCCGCATGAGCTCAATCCACTCTTCAAGTGTAACAGAATCTGATGAGTCACCTCTGAAGGTAGGAGGATCTCTCACTTTCCTCTGACTCACTACGTGAAGCTGAGATGAACTAGATAAAAAGTCCTGAGCTGGAGTGTGACTGTCCTGTGTGTGTGTACTAGCTGTAGCTGCTGTTGGGCTAGGCCTGCTCAAGTGTGTGAGAATACTGTCTGCGAGCTGCTGACCTATGTGTTGCACAATGTTACCCATCTGACCTACAAGGTCAAGAGGAGTGGACGTGTACGGGAGCTGGTGTGCGGAGGAGCTATCCTGTTGTGTGGGAGCAGTGTGTGGTGAATCCCTAATGAGAGGAGGTAAAGCATGGGCTGCCATCCCTACGCTACAACCTACATCTGAGCTAAGCTCTGGAAAAGGGAGAGGCGCCCCCAATAAACCCCTACCCCGACTAACACTACCCGGAGTCTGGAAGTACTGAGATCTGGTAAACTGTGAGCTATCCATTACAATGAAAGAGTAATATAGAAAAGTAGAAAGTAGAAAAGTAGAAAGCAGAAAACCTATGTACACTATAATACAAATACTACCATCTCACATCACAATCATATAATTACATAATTCACATGCTGCAGGTATACTGAACCATATGCACTCAACAGATGTTAAGCCAAAAGAGGACAACAGGCCCACCGGTCCGAAGAGGCGTTGATCGGCGACCAACTGGAGAACACGGGATCACGGCACCACTGTAACTTGCGTTGTGTTTTACTGGTGATACACTCGGAAACGATGATGGTAGATGAAGCAGGTTTATTTGTCTGCATGGGTCAGGAAATATAACATGAGGGAAGACAGTGAGATCTGGTCCGCCTGCAGCAGTTAACTTCTCTTCTGCTCTCAGACACAATTCTATTAGGCTACTACACTAAGTATCTAAGCATATGGTTATTTCATTTCAGGTCCAGTATGAGGTGAGGTGTGTCAATAAAATAATACAAAATAAATTCCAAAAGGGAATAATGTGGCATAAAAACATGAGTGTGAATGTGTAAATGTATGTAACTGTATGAGTAAACTACTTATATATCTAATCTGTTGAAATCTGTTATATTTCTAATTAGATCTAATTATATTCTTACATGGGGGTGATCATCCAGTATGATAAAATAAATATAAACAGTAGAATATGCAAACATTCAATCAGAGAGTGAATTCGATATACCACATACAAATACAAACACTACTTCATCTATTTTCATTAGTAAACACGCAAAACAGCGCTCATAAAAAGGTAAACACTCCACTCTTGTGGTGATACAGCGGTACTGCATTTAGAACACTACAAAGACGTTAATGGCTAGTCATTCTAGCTCGCGAATGCTAGCCATGCTACGAGTGAAACATAAAACATTCACGAAACATAAAATCAAAACAACAAATACAATCGGTTACCTGCATGGGTCAGGAAATATAACATGAGGGAAGACAGTGAGATCTGGTCCGCCTGAACAAAATAAATGTGATATTAAAATTTGCACTAAAGCCATACGATCGTGCTTCAAGGTCAACCGAAAATACAAAACCAAATAAAAGTTACAAGACAATACAAAACATCGCTGAAACGCGAGTTATGTGGATGAACATACATAATGATTTTAACAATAGATATAGGACATATATAATACAATTTATAACACTTTTAATGACTTTTAATGCGGACCCTCATTTGCCCAGCTTACCTGCAGCAGTTAACTTCTCTTCTGCTGCAGGACACCCACAATGCAACTACTGTACAGAATAATTCCAAAATAAAAGTCTTGACCCATTTAGCAGGATTTAACAATAACTATATGGAGCACTTTATTAACACCGTTACATTAGCTTGAGAAAATTTTTTACAGCGCTGTCGGTATAGGTCTTTGTCATCTGTCCAATCATCAGATATGACATGACCTAGGTATTTAACCTCCTCACACACATCAAGAGGGCTGTCTGACAAATAAAAGGTCGGGAAAGTTGATTTCCTGTCCTCAGCACTTTTAACTATCATTATATGGCTTTTCTTAGCATTATACGTTACGTCATGGTCAATGCCATACTGGGAGCACACCTTCAGCATCTGCTGCAGCCCAGCACTATATGAACAGAGCAAGACCAGGTCATCTGCATACATGAGATGAGTAACAATAGTGTTGGCCACAAGACAACCTGTATTTAACCTATTTAACTGATTTGATAAGTCATCCATGTAAACATTAAATAGAATAGGTGACTCGCAATACATTTTAGGACTTTTACTTTCGATACTTAAGTACATTTGAAGGCAAGCACTTTTGTACTGTACTTCCACTCAAGAGTAAATGTAAAAGGAGGACTTCTACTTTTACTGGAGTAACATTTAACCATGTGTATCTCTACTTTCACTCAAGTACAGGATTTGTGTACTTCATCCACCACTGTTACTAACAGTATTCACACATGATAATCGGATGCAGGACAAACTATGATGGACTTTTTCTTGACTGCGAGTAAAACACAACACACGCTCTTTTCAAGGGAAAGTGGTTATAATGTTGAAATATTGAACCAAAATTGCTGATACAGCTTGACTACCTGTAGTGACCATCTTATGTAGTGGTGTGGTACCTCTGGCTGCCTACACAGGCTGTAAATGAAAGTTTTTAAACTAAGAATCTGGCAACTGCTGTCAGGTGTGGTATGCTACCAGATCAAAAGAAAAATAGCGAGGCTGTATCTGTTATTAATCCCTTCCATATGGTGTCCTGACTGGACAAACAACAGATGGACAAACATCAGTCAACAGCTCGAGCCTGAGCCAGAATGAGGGAGGATGTTGGGTAATGACTGGACTACGGGCGAGCGATCACAGCATATGATTGGCTTGCGAAGAGGAACCAAACAAGCTTTCATGTGCTTCAGGAGAAAGGCTTTTGGTTCCAGGTTTTTGAAACTCTAATGACTCCCCAGAGGGTTTACTTTAGGAAGATGGAGGGAGGGAGGGAGGGAGAGTAGATGATATAACAGGGTATTTTTCTGTCGCAACTATTATCCTAACAAGAAAAAGAAAGACCATGAGAGAGAGCAAGAAAAGAAAGAGCGGAAACAAATACTCAAGAGTTTTAGCCGTATACATTTCAGAAATGGCTGGCTCCTACAATTTGGTTTGACTGAGCTACATGTATGTGTAACGGTAGCTAACTGGTACATAGCTGTGCAGTAGGCCTACGTTAGATAAACCCCCATCCTGATGTCTTAGACATGCTAGTAAGAGATGCTAGCCCCCATGGGGAGCGTACCTATGTTCGGGTTAGGTTTAGGGTTAGGGTCCTATGTTCCCCGGGTCCTCTGTTCCCTGCTTTGTAACCCTAAACCTAACCCTAACCCCGAGCGGGGAACATAGGACGCGGGGAACATAGGGATGACCCCCACACATGGGTATTAGTTCCCTTGTTAGCGTGGTCGCCTTTAAAGTTTCTGCAAGTCTGCGAGTTCCAGCCCAGGCAGGTGCTGGGTTGAGATGCAAAGTCAACACAATGCAGATTACATAGGGTACACGTAAAACAAAACTTACCCATGAGAAATTTAAAGATGGAGTCAAACATATTGTATGCTGATTTATTCAAGGTTGGTATTTAATAATGTTGGTGCCGCCATCTCCTGATCGCCTCGTCTTGGTTTTGATTTTCCTCATGGATACATACAGAGACAGCTGTGGACATCATGAGTGTATAATGTGTGGTTTTGTTAAAGTTCATAGCTGAAAGGATGGTGACCAGTATGGGAAGGATAGCCTGCCCTTTTCCATGAAAAAATAATTGATATTTTTGAGCATCTGACCAAATGCGTTCCCTGAGTTTTCCCCCCTTTAATAGAGATGTGTGGTGGTGGCCTTTACTCCAAACCCGTTGTCAATGTCGATTCCAGGAGATGAAGCGGCAGCTCTCCTTTCAGAGTGAAAAAAGGTTGAGCTGTCTCCCGCCACACTTTGCACCTTGTGCCTGTGTGAGGTCCTTTATTTCTGGAGTCACAAGACAGCCAACCAAGCCTTGAATTATTGAAGGTCAAAAAATTGGAAGTGGAAAAAGATATTTTTTAAAATGTCACCTCCTTTTTCTTTTTGGCCCGTCCATCGTCTGAAGTGTGTGTTTGATGGTGTGCCATTTTACACACACCAAAGTCGTCCGCTCATTACATCCGCACACACTGAAGCACAAAGAAAGAGATCGAACAAAAAGAGCAAATGTCAAGCAATGGCTTGCATTTTTGTAAGTTATCAAATATCATGCCACAGTATGCATGAGGTTTTAAAATAAGAATAAAAACAAGCTCTGCGTTGCCACTGCACCCAGCACGTAGAAATGACATGACATATTGTAAATTTGTTTTTTTGCCTGTTTTATGGCCTGGGACCTCAGAGACAAGTTATATAATAAACTACGACAACATGAAATCATCAGATTATTTTAATTGGACATTTAAGAATATTGGTGTCGGTTCCCATCACGTTCAGTGCAGCACTGAATAGCCATTATGCCATTATTATGGTCCTGTTGGAGCAAGAGTGAAACACAAACACATCATCAACATGCAACATCTCTTTCTCTTTCTCTGTGTGCGTCTGTGTGTTTGTGTGTGAAAGAAAGAGACAAAGAGAGAGAGAGAGTGTGTGTGTGAGTGTGAGCGTATGTATTTTTGTGTATTTGGGAGAAAAAGCCCAGGGGGATATAGCATCACAATGAGCTATGCTTTGACTGTCACAGGAGATGTAATTGGACAAAGCCTGTAGGTTTAATTAACAAAACCTTTCATTTCATTCCCATGGATGCTGTCACTGACCGTGATGTCATTGTTACAGGGTGGTAAAGGGAGAAGGACTGTAGAAGAACACACGCCAGCTTAGAACTGAACACCGCACAGGGACCATTTCGATTTCACATTATACAATCCCTGTATTCCCAACAGAGCATCAAATGCTGTAACAGGTAAGAAGTCGCACATGTAACAAAATTATTTGCGCTGTACGAAATACTATTATTGTACCATATTCGCATCTAGGCAACAGTAAGGTACTGGAACCAGCTAATGAGTTAAATGGCTAGGGTTATCCCAAACCAGGAACTGTAGAACATGAATATGATAGAACAACTCACTGATGTTCTATCATAACACCATGGAAGAATGGATATCTACTGTATGCCCCTTTAGCATCAAAATACAATGGTATTTAGTGCTAAGACGGTACACAGCTTGTCAAAAACCGAATTAAAGGGTTATGAATATACTCAAGTTGCTCATTGGCAATGTTAGAGACGTTTCCCTTTTGTTAGAGAGAATTTTCCCTTTTGTAAGTCAATGTAGCAGCAAAATGAGTCTGAAGCTGTTATTTTAAGGTATAGAAACTGCATTGTGTTACTTTATGTTGGTTAAAATGACCCTGTTTTACTTTAGCTCAAATGTTGCAAACATTGAACTATTGAGACGGAAACTGAAGCTCCACTGTACCTGTACTAATCAACACTGCTGGCCATCTGTCCGATTTTTTAGTGTGGGTCCATTTGGCCCTGCCAATTTCTCAAAATCAAGTTATTTTATCATATTGGCAGCTTTCGGTTTAAAAAACTGGCATGGCAGGGTTTCTTAAAGCCCTCCAGTTACTGGGCCACGGTCTGATTGCTCTTTTGACTGGAGCAAGTTAGGCAGAACCCAAAACTGTCTGTGATGAAGTTTAAAAGACAGACCATTCAACAATTTGCTTTGGACTTTAAGAGGACAGTGAAAGAAATATAAGCCAAAAATAATTGCCATTCTAGCACAGGACGCCTCAGGAAGCAGTCACACAAGAAGGCACAAATTTAATTTAATGTCTTTCAAACACTGATAAACAAAGTAAAAGACCTTAGAAATTCATTTAATCTGTTTGTATGTATTAATATTTTTGTTCACAGTTTAAAGGCTACTAAAAAGGAAACAAAAGACTGGAAGTGTGATATGCTGCCCAGTCATCCATCTTGTGCATTTGTTCAAAATTGAGTGGATTTATTGGTATTATTTTCTAAAAATTCCCATATTAGCCAAACAATTCTGACACATACTGTAAGTGTCCAATAACTGCAGTGTGTGTGTGTGCTCGTGTGTGTGTGCATGTGTGTGTGTGTGTGTGTGTGTCTTCATTTCAAAAGGAATTTACATTTAACCCTGTGCGGTTTGACTCAGTGTCCTCTATGAGGTCTTCATCTCTATCTGGGCATGCAATTAGTGGTTATAGCTTCACTGCTGAGCGCCTCTCTTCGCTCCTAGCAGGAGCCCACACTTTGTTCGATGTAATGGGCAACGGCATATACAGTGTTTTCTGTGACATTGGAGGGTTTTTTCTGCCTTCAACAGGAGGCAAGTGCCGTCTCCAAAGATCAAGCCACGCTGAGAATTGGAACATGCAAGTTGTCTTGCTGGAATGAACGGCAAAAAAATATATGCCCATTCTTCTCTTTACTGTGACAGGGAGTTGCATTTGCTAAAAGGGTCTATTTTTAACCTCAAAATGCCTATTGTTCTGAAAGCCTCACATATGTGACAACAGGGATGTGGGAAAATAATCAGTAAATACAGTAGATGAACAGCTAAGCACTGGTAAAAGTTGCACCATATGATAGAATATGAGAGTGGAAGAGAAGGGATGGATGAGAGAAGAGAGAGTCTCCAGAGAATCATTAAAAGTTATAAGCAGTGTGTTAATCTGCTGTGGGAGAAAGAGAGAGAGAGAGAGAGAAAGAGAGACAGAGAGAGATAGAGAAAGAGAGAGAGAGAGTTTTTTCCCGAGGGAGGAGGGGGGAAAGGAATTAAGATGCAAAGCGCCAACATGAGGCCTTGCCTAGGCCGACACTTGTTTGACACGGGATTAATTGCCAACAATGCAGCCAGTTCCCCACTTCCTGCGTCATGGCTGCCATCATTGCCACTGTACCCCCCCTCCAGCTTACGGTCTCCCTACTGGCAGAGACCCGTGGGGGTGAGAAAATAAAAAACAAATTAAGTTTTTCCTGGGTCAGGATTATAGAGCTGCACAGCAGGGAGGGAGCAGTCCACCCGTTCTTGCGTTTTTTTTTTTTTTTTTTGGGGGGGGGGGGGGGGGGTTGTTCTCTCTGTGCATCCTGCTCACTCGACTGTGATGACCACCTTGTTTGTTTTTTCACGTGGCTGAGGCTGTGGCTGCGCTCTGGCACACATGAAATCTACATAGACACAAAATAAAGAACATGCTTTTTTGGGGGGGGGGATGCGAGGGAAAAGGAAAGATAGAAATCTCATTTCAGATTTCTTCAGGGTCAAATAATAAAGGGACATTTTGGGGTGGTGAGTGTGTGTGTGAGAGAGAGAGTGTGTATGTGCGTGTGTGTGTGTGTGTGAGAGAGAGAGTGTGCGTGTGTGTGTGCGTATGTATGTGTGTGTGTGTGCGTATGTGCCTATGTGTGTGTGTGTATGTGTATGTGTGTGTGTGTGTGTGAGAGAGAGGGGGTTGAGGCGAGGCCTGACTCATGACTTTGAGAGTGCGGTGTCTGCGTGTGCCAGAGCTGCCTGGATTTAATCGAATTTGGAGGAGGAGGAGGAGGGAAAACAACAAATGAGGGCTTGTCTGAGATGTTTCCTCTTGTGTCTGCACTTCTCCTTGTGAGTGAGAGCATGGCTCTGTGTGTGTGTGTGTGTCTGTGTGTGAATGTGTTTGCAGACTTGACAGAAGAAAAAGGTTCATTTAGGGGTGTCTAGTATGTGTGTGTGTGTGTGTGTGTGTGTGTGTGTGTGTGTGTGTGTGTGTGTGTGCATCTGTATCAATCCATCCAATCTCCTAACCACGGGTACCTTGGGAGAGAACTGCTGTGGTAGCTCAATTAAGGAGAGCAGGCAGCAAATTACATCGCTTTGATTTTCTCTGCCTGTTTCTCCCATCATCCATTTGCTGTTCTCCCGCATCCCTCTCTCTCCCTCTCTCTCACACTCTACTCTTTCAGGCATTCTCTCCCTCTCTCTTCCTCTCTGTCTCTCTCCCTCACTCTCTGTCTCTGCATCTGGCCTTGGCCCTGCTTCTGACTACATCAAAGCCTGAAAGAGATGTCTGACAGACAGCTGACCTCAGCTCACCACCCCTCTCTGCACCCTCCTCAAGCCCTCGCCCTCGCCCCTGCGGCCCAGACAGCAAGGGGTTGGTGTGTGTGTGTGTGTGTGTGTGTGTGCGTGAGTGTGTATGTGTATGTGTGCGTGCGTGAGTGTGTGTGTGTATATGTGTGTGTGTGTGTGTGTATGCTTATGTGTGTGTGTGTGTGTGTGCGTGCGTGTGAGTGTGGGAGGGCTGACAGTCTGCCTCTGTCTGTGACCTTGAAGGAGAAAGGAGTGGAAGGAACCTATTAGACAGCCTAAACAACAGCAATAGCAGATGTACCAACAACAAAATGAGGAAGAAAGACCTATTTCCTCCTTTCAACAAACTCTCAACACTGAGCCTAGCCTTCACACTAGAAAGGCTGTGATGGGACTTTTTCTTTGTTTTCTTTTGAAAGAGTTTAATTTTTAGAGTTTAAATTTCAAGGGTCAAAATGTCCGCCTGAGTTAGTTCTAGTAGTTTTAAAATGCTTGCCAGTTCTAGTGTTCTAGTCTTGTTCACTAACTCCATTGACTCAGAATGGTCAAAATCAGAGAAGCTTGACAACTCTCTGTGCAGTAAAAATGCCATGGTACTTACAGTATGACTTTTACATGTATAGTGTTTAAGTGTTTGTATTTTGTTCTTATGGACTCAGCAGACATTCAACATTCAATTCAATTTATTGTGTTTTTTATATGTTTTTACAGTACTTTGTTCTACACACTGTACAGAACACACCAAAACATAAAGATAAGGAAGCTGTTGTTTCTGTTTTTTATGTGCTCCAGCACCCTTCCAGGTAGGGCTTGATGTCGTCTTATTGTTTCAATTGAAAAGGGTAATTATGAGACGCAGGCTCCCTTTGCAGTTGCCCAAGATCAGTTGCTGCCACCTGTGCTGCAGGCCTCCTTCATGGTCTCTGAGGAGTTGTGGGAGAGAGCACCCTGGGGGGCACCCTTGATGCCTCATGCTCCACAGGGAGTAGGACCCTAGAGAGGGTGAGCCTGATCATACCCCAGAGGGTCTAAGATATAACAGTGTTTTATAAAAAAGAGTTTGAGAAACGTCCGTGTGAGTTCAGAGCGGCTGGGAAAGCCTTGTCAAAGAACCACAGCAAGGGCAGCAGGGCTGGAGTTAGGGCGCATTCGCACTAGACCGTTTGTTCCGGACCCGCGTTTGTTTGGACCGATGGTTCGGTGATTTTTGATAGTGTGAATGCAGTTTACCGAACCCTGGTGCGGACCCGGGTCAGGACCAGAGTCTGCTAGAAAACAGTGGTCTGGGGTACGGTTCGTTAGAACTCCTGTGCAGTTCGAATGCTATCTGTTCCAAAACCATGAAATAAACTGTCGTTTTTGCGACGTTTCCAAGCGATATTGGTGTATAGAAGCTAGTATGTATGACATAAATGGTCCCGGGTCTGCAAACAAAAATGAAACGGAGACCAGCTGAGTCAGGATAAGGGGGGAATAATCGCACTCGGGTACGGTCCAGTTAAACGGATCCAGTGTAAAGGCAACCTAAGTGAACCATTTTGACAAAAAAAAGATTAGAAATTGGATATTTTAACAGAAATCTGACTTGATATACAAAGCAATGTTTCTGTGTCTCCAAACCATTCAGTGATTGTTTGCTGGATTAAAAAAAAAAAAGAAAAAGAAAACTGGTCTTTGTATGGAGAAGAGGCCAATCCTGAAACCACTTGGACCAGGCCCATCCTTGAGACCAGCACAGAGAACACCAACTCCAGTCTCCCTGAAGCCAAGAGGTTGAGTAACTGCACAAGGGACATCATAGATGGGATTGAACTTTAAACTCTGGGTTTGAAAAAAAAAACACAAACTATTTGCATTTGGCTAAATAGGCAGCTGTTGTCTATCCAGGCTTCCTTATATTTAGTATCTTTAATGGTGCGCCACAGGCTTTTTTTGTGTTGACAAGCAAAAACAGGTCCACTGAAAAGGAAGTAAGAGACAGGACGCAGCCTTCAATCATGTCATTCATTACCTTTGGCACTGAGCTATTCCACCTGAACAGATCTGTCACACTGCACAAGGCTAGTTATGTATAACCATGTATGTTATGTAAGCAAGCACCATCTACCAAAACCGTGCCAGGCAGCAAATAGCATTAGAAAGGATCAGCACTGCTTGGTGACACTATAGTAGAAATATGGCTCTTTTAGCACTCTGGACTTGTAACCGGAGGGTTGCCGGTTCGAGCCCCGACCAGTGGGCCGCGGCTGAAGTGCCCTTGAGCAAGGCACCTAACCCCTCACTGCTCCCCGAGCGCCGCCGTTGAAGCAGGCAGCTCACTGCGCTGGGATTAGTGTGTGCTTCACCTCACTGTGTGTTCACTGTGTGCTGTTTGTGTTTCACTAATTCACCGATTGGGTTAAATGCAGAGACCAAATTTCCCTCACGGGATCAAAAAAGTATATATACTTATACTTATACTATACTTTTTTAGAGCCATGGAATGTGTGTGTAAATGGGAAGCATGTCATTCTTAATTCTCAAAAAATTAGAATATCATGGAAAAGTTTTTTTTTTTTTTTTGTAATTTATTTAAAACAAGTGAAACTTTCATATTATTCTAGATTCATTGCACATAAAGTGAAGTGTATAGTAAAAATAGTGTTTCTTTTTTTAGACCTACAGTACAGGGTGTGTGAATACATGTCACTCTTAATTCTACATATACCACAGTGCACCTCAATCCTCTCTGAATATGCAGTACTGTATGTGTGAAGTACTAGCAGTTGGCTTTAATAACTGAAGACATACAGTATATGCCAATGAAGCGTTGTGCTGGTCAATTATAACGGGTGCCCTGGGAGTTTAAACCCCTACCCAGGCTCATACCTGATCAGTTCAAGACAGATCTCAGCTACCACGGGGTCTCTGGGCTCACTCACTCAGTCAGTTACTCAGTCAGTCAGTGGCTGTGCTGTAGATGTTGGAAGCCGTAACAGTCATTATGCATGACATTCAGAGGCCTCTGTTCAACTCGATAACAGCGACTCTGACACTGACAAACAGTTACGGCTTTTAAACCTGCACATGTGTGTGTGTGTGTGTGTGTGTGTGTGTGTGTGTGTGTGTGTGTGTTTCTGTTTGTGTAGGTGTATGTGTATGTTGGGGGGGAGGTATATCCCATTGGCCGCACTCCTTGATATCCATCATTTCCTTTCTCCGTCTCTGTGTCACGTCCCCTCCTCCTGGCTGGTGCTTTGGCACTCTCCTTGATTAACAGGAACCATCTGAACCCACGGTGCTCTGCTGAAGGGGGGGTCTGGGACGTCAGCGTGGAACGTCAGTCTTTTATTGACGTCTTCCTTGTTCTTTTTTTGTTGTTCATTCGTCCTTTTTCTCCCTCTTCTCAACCAATCTATTTCTCTCTCTCTCTCTATCTCTCTCTCTCTCTCTCTCTCTCTCTTTCTACAGTATGTACTGGTTATTTGTTTTCTTTCCATGACACTTGCTGTCACTTGCAGTCTGTTGCTCTCTGTTTCTGTGACTATATAAAGCTATAGTATAGTAGTTGATATATCACTCAGAGAAACACAGGAAAGAGAGATAGAGAGAAGGAAAAGAGAGAGAGAGAGAGAGAGAAAGGGGTAGAAGGAGGAAGAGAGAAAGGGACGGAGGAGTATGAGTCACTCTATTAGATTGGATCCTTGGATGGGTGCTCCAATCTCAGACTAGACAGAATTATTTGGAACACCACTTGCATTGGGCATCTACTGTTCACACTGCTGTGTGTTGGTCAGGGGTGGTTCTATTAGGGGGGGGGGGGGGGCATCCCACAACACCCCAGTTTCACACATGAAAATATTTTTGATTAAAAAGTGCTAACATTATCCCTTTAAGCGAAACTCTCCACAATAAACATTTATATGAATTCTAAAATTGAAGATATCCCTCTTGACATATACTAACAAGAGGGGGAGGGGGCTATGTTCCAAATCTAGTCAACATTCAACATCCAAAAAGGTCTTTGAAGTCTCTGTCGCCTCTCTTCAATAAGAGTGCTGTTTATTTCCCTCCCTCTTCCTCTATGTATAGCCTATTTGCGGACTGTCTTGAAATTCAACTGTCACTTGATATATTGGTCTGGGGTTTGTTATAGTGCACTAGAAGTATGCCTTTCAAGCTAACAGCCTATATGACCTTAATGTTTTTTCTAAAACGGATAGTTCCGGTCCTTAATTATGATTGGCTGAATCACGTTCAGTGCCGTTCTAAAACCCAGCACAACCCTTCACGTTGGCCGCATTTCATTCTATATTACCGCGCTACCACAAATTGATACAAAAGTTAGAGTTGCTGCGTCTCGATGTCGCTTGGCAACTGTTCTGATAGAGGAAAATAATTCTTGGCGGAAGAATGATTATCTATGAATAAATCATTACATTTCTTGTTGCCGTTCATTTATTTTGTGAAATCTAGGTATACTCTATGTGGTATTTGTTTTAGAAAAGCAATAAGCCACTCAAGTTCAGCTGCGCGTCATGCCTAACAACGCCCTTTAGCTGCTCTAAAATCACTGGAACCTACGGCCTCTCGGGGGCTTATTGCTTAATTATAAAGTAGGCCTATATTAACCTTATATAACCTTATATATTGCATGTAAATAAACAGGTATGACCACAGCTGCAAATGTGTGAAGCACTAACTATGATTTTGCCACCCTATCTGATCTGCATGCCACCTATAAAAAGAATTCTCCTGATCCGTCCCTCGTGTTGGTATAGTTCCTCTTCCTTATCCGCTTGCAATCGAAGCAATTAGCCCTGTGAGACTGTGAGTTGCAGAGTGTTCTAGAACAGCTAAGGGGCATTGTTAGGTACGGCGTGGACGGAGTGTCTAAACCCCCACTTAACTGTTCTGTAACCTACGTCCTTATGGGGCTTATTGCTTTTCTAAAACAGTTACTATATGGCAAGGATTTATGAAGTAGCCTATACACAAAAATGCAATAACTGATCAATATGAATTACCATTCCTTATAACTTCTTTCTAAGACTCTTCAGGAATAATGGTTATCAAGCAATAAATAGACACAGCTGCTGATTTTTTGAAGTAACACTAATGGATTGTTTTACTACGGCTTTGAACGCAGTTTAGTCAATTATAATCAAAGTCCGAAACTATCCATTTTAGAAAACTCAATACATATCTTCCAGTAGGTTACAACTGTTAAGAATTTCATATAGAAGTGTGATATATCTACAAGGGATAATCATATTGTTCATGACATAACCTTATGTGATGTAAATAGTTTGTCTACACAAACATGGTAGATGAATGTGCATGCAAGTCAGGCAAAATGCTTATTGGATTTATGTGGACTTCAACATTCACATTTACCATAAATCTTGTCTGATAGTAGTGTATGTAAAACATGAAATCATATTGTGGAGTCATTATTCCACCAAGATCAACTTTAACCGGTATGGAAATCTCCACTTGTTCTTCGCTATTTTTGGCATACGAAACAATTACTCTCATAATGTGAAGCGCCTCCTGCAGTTTGGGAGCATCCATAATGTGCCGCAAAGGGGATCCTAGAGGAGGACAGGATCGTCCCACCCTGTCCTACGTGAGCCCGCTAAAGCTGTGACTCACATAGCGATGATGCCCATTTAGGACTCGTCCAGGGCCAGTTATTGCAGCGTCACTCCCCTGACTGTCTCCAAACATGTGACCATAATCCCCAAGTAGTCAGTAAACTTCAGACTTCCTCCACACGGCCCAGGGGGCAATCGGGAGCCGCCATGCTTTAAAATACTTAAACGCAGGGGCTTAGAGGAGAAGGCAAGAGGGATGGAGGGAGAGAGAGAGAGAGAGAGAGAGAGAGAGAGAGAGCACAGAAAGGAGAGTGCTGATGAGGGTGGCGGAGTGGATGGAGAGAAAAAGAGGAGGGGAAGGAGGAGTGAGGTGTGAGGGGAGGGAGAGGAAGAAAGCGAGGGAGAGAGATGATAAAGAGAGAGAGTCTAATAGAGAGAGAAAGAGGGGAGGGAGAGAGAAAGAGGGGAGGGAGAGAGATGAGGTGGGGTTGTTGGGGGTGGTGGTGCTGGGGTTTGTAGCTCAACTGGAAAAGCTGCTTATGCCACAGCAGCAGTGTGCTGACGTTCAGGCCCAGAATAATGTAGCCTGTTAAAGCTAAGTGCTTAGTCAATCGTAGGACTCTCTCCCTCTATCTCTCTCTCTCTCTCTCTTTCTCTCTCTCAGCTCCATTGAAAAACATTACTTACTCCATGTGGGGATTTGTATTGGTTCATCACTAAACATGTCTTCTGGCTTAGAATTGAATGTCATAACTTTATGCAGTATGATGTAGCATTTGGACATCGTAATAACAAAATAATGATGACAGATGCACCCATAACAAATGAGTGCTAGCATAGATTTCCTCTTGAAGTGAAAAAGATAAAGAGAAAAACATATGTATGTATGTAAAATAAAATACAACCATCCTAACATAACATAGCAAGGGTTAAGAAAGGACACAGACCGACACAGACAGTGAGAGTAAATTTGTTGTTGTCCTTACGACTGTGTGTCAAAGTAGATCTCTATCATTGCTAATGCCTCTTGTATTCCCAGGTGAGTCTTGATGATCTCTCTCTCTGTCTGTCTTTCTCTCTCTCTGCTGCTGCTGCCTCTGAACAGATAATTTGATAACAGCTCATTTTGGGAGTGAGGCACCACACTGTTTTCTTCTGTTCCCTTCCCACCCTCCCATGTGGGTTTGTTTTTCTGCATTGATTTAGGAAAATAAGTAACATCGGTGATGGGCGGTGCAGTTAAAACTTCTTCTACAACAATGTTCCGACTAGTGTTCTTTTTTTCTCTCTCTCCTCCATTTTTTATACGCATATTTACACAATGTCACAATGCAAGCATACAGACCATCATCTGTGATAACTTGTATGTATTTTCAAGATTGTGAGCGTGACACTTGGTCAATGGTCAGTCTTTTAGACAATAAGATAACATTGACAATAAATAAAGGGTTGTTCATACCAGCAACAATATTATTAACAATCATGGCAAAAAAAGTATCGCTCAAGCTAATATGAATAACAAAGTCCACACCTAAACTATAATAACGACATGAAGAATAATATCGTTGGGGATCACTTTCAGAGCGATTTTGAGAATGCTAAAAAACTGACAGGCAACCAGAATACACATGACATGACAGCCAATCACATTCATTAACATGAGGAGAGACTTTCCTTTTCGTTAGTCAGTGTGGACGCTTTTATCGTTAGATACAGTTATCTTTATGGTTAGTGTTCCTGATGTGAACGGCCTTTAACAGCCGGGCTACACCAGGCACACTATTGAATCTTTCCTGCCGCAGAGCGTATGCTGCAACAATTAGCCTCCACTGTAAACAATGGAACTGGCTACACCAGAAGCAAGAGCAGTGTACTGTTGTGTAGTAGAATGAACACGACTGACTTCCTTTCCTTTCCTTTACTTTATTAAAACTAGTATGTCGTAACAGCATACAGCCAACATGACTACTCCTAAGCTAGGTAGAATATCGTTGATTAACCAATACTCCACCTAGTGGCATGGATGAGTATCACATATGTCACATGTACACACATTTGAAAAAATTAGATCCGTCTTCTAAAACTATTCAGTTGTGCACTCAGTGTAGCCTGGCTGTAACTCTAAATGGATACCTTAACTACGCTTATGAGAAATGGTGTGTTTTGTCGTTACAGTTAATACAAACTAACAATTCTAAGACAATTCTGATATGTACAGTAGCACAACAGATTATTTGTCTATGTATCTGTCAAGTACAGACAAATATAACACAATTTTCCCTCATTCAAAGCATGTCACAAGAAACCGAACTCACTTAAACCTGACTACATTGTCAATGATTATATTTCAGCAGCAGTACATGAGTATATAATGTGTGTGTGTGTGTGTGTGTGTGTGTGTGTGCGTGTGTGCGTGCACACGTGTGTATGTGTGTGTGTGTGTGTCCTACGACCTTACAATTCCCAGTAGCAATGCTGAGTAATGAGAGAGATTTAAAAGAGTGAGTCAGAGGGGGGTTATGTTTCCAAACCCCATCCCTCTCTCTCTCTCCTTCTTTCTTCCCCTCACAGCACAGAAGCTCTTACGAAAAAGTGGCCACTGCAAAAATACACAGTGGACTAGTCTGGAATAAAGCCTCTCTTTGAGTTTGCAAGCAGTTAAAGATAACAAACCTACTAAGATCTGATGTAGGTGTGTGTGTTGTAAATGGATTCTGTTGTCTTACACATAAGGTCATACCTTGGATTAGTATGAATAAGTGCTTGAGTTAGTCTGATGATAAACTGGTGTGTATGTGTGTGTGTGTGTGTGTGTGTGGGGGGGGGGGGGGGGGGGGGGGGGGGGTTGCATCATAGAGGAGACGTAATGCATCTCTGGAGCAGCTGGAGGGAACCTTAATTGCCTGCGCTGAATTCAAATCATACTGTAATCTCTTCTGGCACCATCATTAATATTTATATATCATAAGGACCACTATTTAAGAGAGCTAGCTCACACTCATACAGATGCAGGCACACCCACACATCCCCACACGCACACACACACACACACACACTTACATACACTAATCTCATCTCATTTCACAGCACATCTCATATATATGCAACTGTAGATTTGTCTGTATTGCCCTGTGTGTGTGTGTGTGTGTGTGTGTGTGTGTGTGTGTGTGTGTGTGTGTGTGTGTGTGTTAGGGCAGTCTCTTATTGGAGGTGACAGATGAAATGATGGAGAGAATGTAGAGATGAAAGATGGAAATGAGTCAGGTCTGAGTCACAGCTGTGGAGGAAATATATAGAAATGTTGCTTCTGGGTGGAGGTACTTGGTTCTTTGTTTTGGGCTTTTTGCCTTTATTGTGACAGGATAGTGAAGAGACTGACAGTAAACAACTGATAGAGAGAGATGGGGTGGGATCTACCAATGACCCAGGTCAGACTCGAACCCCGGTTCCCTAGGGCACATTCAGTGGCTAATTCATCTCTAGTTAGCGAGGAATAGCTAGTTGCACACAGTAGCTTTACACACCTACCCATGTTTAGGAAATCTACCAAAAAAAGCAATCAGGTATACTGGGTGTAATGCAATGTGTGGCAGAGACAAATGTTCAAACCAAATGTTTGAACTCAATGCTATGTACGGGGGGGGGGGCTCTGAAGCTAAGCATCTGAAGGGTCAGAGCCTTCCCGACTGCTGCGGAACGACACCACCTGCAAGCATTTGTGAATAAGCTGACCTCCTGAAAGCTCATCTCTGTAACTAATGACCTGTTCTGGTCTTCTGGTCAGAACAGCTCCCCCCCCTCCTCCATTCTTTTTAGTCATTTTTACATAATAAACCCTATAAATACATACACGATACAATAAAACATCTATCTACGTTTTCAGTAAACAAGGTTTGAGACAGCAGAGAAAGAGAGGGAGACATGCTACACTCTTAACGTCAACACAACCACCGCTAACTCTCCCTAGGAGACTTAGCGATCATCAGCAAACATCACACCATCCCTCTCTTCCGGTACCTACTCCTCTCACCCTCGCTCCTGTTCCCGTGCAGGGGTCTCCCCCCACAGTGCATTCTCATCAGAGGTGTGAGAACTCAATTGAATCGCATGGAGGTGGGAGGTTTGTTCCTTGCACACACACACACACACACACAAGGCAGGTGGAAGGATATTTGCTTGAAACAAGTCCTCCAAAAGCACTTCTCAGTGTCTTACACTATAAACAAGACCTCTGCTCAAACAATGAAGAACAAGGGGTGTTTCAAGGACAGGAGCATAGATTGGGGGAGAGGTAAAAACATCTGTGAGATTCAGTGCCATCTTGAAAATGCTGCACACCAACAGTGGTTGCCCTGCAGAGCTCTAGATAGAGGGTTTTAGATGATATTTTGCCCCAACGAAATATCACTCTTAGGTGCATGACTGCTTGGTAGTGGAACACCTGGTCTGGTTGAGATCAGTGTTTTTGCTTGTACCTGTGGGAGCTTCATCATGCTTCTTCTCACTAACACATGACACCTTGCAGTTGGGTTGGGCATGTTACCAAGGTACAATGTGAAATTTATGGAGTGAGATTTCCAATCGACACCTCACTGTTACCTGCAAATATACTCTGATTTCATTTTGTGTCTATCTACAGAATTTTCCTGTGGCAACCATGTTTAAACTCTTGGTAGTCTAGAGGCCACTTGGTGTAGATTGAGTACATCAGTTTATAAATTGGAAAATTAGTGTAGGATGGGATTGTGTCCTAAAGCATCCGCACATGATAAGACAGTACTTGATGGCAGAGGGCTGTTGGGTTATCACATGGATATTGGCAATGGACATTGTATTCGTTTCTTCTTATTGTCTCATCACGTGCTGTATTACTGTAAAGAAGGGTAACGTGGAGGAAGTCAAATCATTTAGGTTAATACATCAGCATTTGACATACTGTTTGTAAGGTCAGTTAAAGGGAAACTTGGCAGGGTTAGCTATATTTCCCCCTCTGCTGGAGAAATTGTGCACTATGCTGTTTCATACTGTGTAACGATAAAGCACATGGATTTGTTTACAAGTTCGGCAGAACAATGTGGATGTTACAAGGTAATAAACACAATTTAAAACGAGTTTCTTGTTTATAACTTCTCTTACCGGGACGGTAGTCCCAATGTTGCAAGGTTGGTTTTTCACCTGGGGACACTAGGGGGAGTGGGAAAAGGCACCATTTTCACCAGAACAGGTCATTTAAAGGTAAACTATGCAGTATTGGCAATTTCCTTACTGTTGTCTCGGTTTTTGCTTCTTTTTTTCGCTGGCTCTGTCATGACGAATGTCTGAGAAACTCCATCGCTACCTTTTTCTAGCCGGTGCCTGGCGTGTATGTGTATTTGAATGCAGTAAAGCAATTCGTTACACTCGTTATACTTCCTGACACTGAGGCCGTCGGCCCGCCGGCCCGCAGTTGCAAGGGTGGTTTTTCCGCTCACAGGCGCTGGGGGGAAGCGAGACGGCCACCATTCAACCCGAAAAAAGTCATATAACCATTCCAATGACTCTGAAGCTGTTAAATGAAGGTAAATTAAGCTAAAAAACTTGCACATTAAGCTAAAAAACCTGCATAGTGTGCCTTTAACCATCAAATGATTT
This sequence comes from Alosa sapidissima, assembly GCF_018492685.1. Taxonomy (NCBI): domain Eukaryota; kingdom Metazoa; phylum Chordata; class Actinopteri; order Clupeiformes; family Clupeidae; genus Alosa; species Alosa sapidissima. Next base: position 13,802,545 of record NC_055974.1, read on the forward strand.
CTAAATGGGTTTATTAAGTTGAAATAGTTGCCAAGGTCCCCTTTAAATCTTCTTTTCAAACATTTCACATTATATTGTTTTTCAGAGAGATGTCAAAATGTTCAAAAATGTCTGTATTTAACAAATTTGTAACACAGTACACTGAAAGATGGACTCTTATCCTCCTCATGTGCCGGACAAAATAGGCAACCCACCAGAGTCCAGCAGATCAGAATTGTAGTAATCTACTGACCTGACCCAAGAGCTGAGGCTGGAGGAATAGACATACAGTATTGACCAGTGGTCAAATTAGAACAGACCTCAGTGGGTTTCTCATTATTGTGTGTCTGTGTCTGAGAGTGTTTCCCCAACCCAAGCAGATGCTGGAGCTAAAGGCCGTCGGACAGGTTGATGAATGGCCAGGGAAGGATGCTGATGACTACATCCTCCCTAATTGGCACATTTTTAATTGAAAAGGAAAAAGGGGACAGCGAAGAATGACGAAGAAGAAGAAGGAGAGAGAGAGGGGGGGGGGGGGGGTGAAAGACCGAAAGAAGAATGAGAAATGTCTCACTATGAGATAGATGGTGAAAGGGAGATGATGAGAAAGGCTGGACTATGTGCAATGAAGATGATCCTGAACACAATGAAAAAAGACAAAGCAAAAGGGGAAACATGTAGCATCACTTAGTCAAGAGGGCAAGAGTGGCTTTAGAGTAACGGATACGCCGGGATGCAAACGCACTGGCGGCCATTTCTCATTTCCTAATTGAGCTGGTGGAGTAAATTAGACTTTGACTTTCTTTGCGGAAGGGAGATTAAGGCCTCTTTAAAATCAATGGGACTTAAAGTGCCCTGTTTCCAACTGCTCGGTTGATGGGCAGGCTGCATCAAGACATGAATCAGCATCTTTAACAGATGGGACCCACGCCTCGGTCTCCCTCTAAACCGGGCAATGGTATCTATCCCAGTCCTTTGGGAATCCATATTTAAGCCCTCGGGTCTTTGCGAGATACAAAGGGCTACCTTCCCCCAGCGTTCAAAAGTGATTGGCACGTTATCACTGTGCTGTAAACGAGACCAATCAATGATGCCTGATACGGAACTCTAATAGGAGGTTATTTTTAGACTCTGTATATATTCTTCCTGTTTCTGATCTACAGGAAATGATGTTCATTCCCTCCCGTTTTGGACTGACACTTTTGACAACTGATAAAGGAGAAAGAATGAGAGAGAGGGAAACTATAAAAGAGGAAATCCCAAATGAGGGAGCAGAGGGAGGGAAAAAGGGAGGTGGGTATTATCTCAATTCCCAACTGTGGTGAACGTCACTTGCTCGTGCCACCACAGTCACCAATCCTGATCCTTTCCAGGGTAAGAGAAACGACCGGAACCAAGCCCCGGCATTCAGACTCATGGGCCCCATTTTCAAAAGAAATGGGGTGGTGGTGGGAGGAGGAAAGTGCAGAGGAGGGGGGAGGTTCCTACTTTGAATATTTCTCATTACACACACACACACACACACACACACAGCCCTTCACCAGACTAAAGGCTCCTCAGCACTCTCCCCAAATTGAATGAGAGCAGCAAAAGGAGCAGAGAAAGAAAGAATGAATGAAAAAAATAAAAAACGGAAAAATCCCTGTGCAGTGGAGGGAACATGGGGGAGGAATTTAAAGATCATTTAATAACAGTTTCCCTTATCGTATCACGGCAAGCCCAAACCTAATGACTCGCCCGTGCTAGCAAAGAAGATAATTTCATGCACGAGGGAATTAAATGAATGCTTGACAAAGTTGGAATCTGAGGGAATAGAGGGAAAATAATGGGAAAATCTCAACTGCTTAAATTACCACATTTATTAATAGACGGAAACTGGGAATGGGTCTTGTGAGAAATGTCTGTAACTACAGACTATTGTCTCTTCCGCTTTAAATTGCTCTGCAATTGCATTTACGATTAGGCCTCAACAATGAGTCTGTGGTTATCAGTAGATAAAAGTTAGCCAGGCTAGCTAGGATATCTCACTTACTCTGTCACACTTACTCTGATTTAGCCTGAATGAAGCCAGACAAATCTGTGAGCACATTTGAATTTGCTCAGCAGGTCCACCTGGCAATTTGAGTCCTTTTCTGAATCACTAAAAAAAAAATCAGGAACCAACCATTTATCTGGACGTCGTTAAACCCTTCTTGAATCCTTTCCAAAGTACGGGAACACATCTTTCTTGTAAACAAAGGCTTTACATGCAGTTGTGTGCGCAGGCATTGTCAGTACAAACCATCCTGCTTTGTCTGTCATTGTACGAAGCCCACCCCGTACCAGATAAGTGGTTGTGATTGGTTTCTGGTGATTCGGAAATTGGCTCAAATGGAAGCATTGCCAGACGGATCTGTTGAGCAAATTCAAATGCACTTACAGATTTGTCTGGGTTCACCCAAGTATATCTTGCATTTACCTCATGAATTAATGCTCAAAGTGAAAAATGACTAAATTAGTCATGGGTGCAATGAGACTGCTTTCAGGTGCTTCTGGAAAATGGAGTTACCTTAATTTATTTAGAGAGTCAATATACTTATGAAACAGAAAAGTATCGTCATTTAATCCATTGATTTCAACAATGTAACTGTATTCTAAATACCAACTATTTAAATTGTAACTGTAACGGAATACAGTTACTCATAATTTGTATTCTGAATACGTAACGCCGGTACATGTATTCCGTTACTTCCCAACACTGCATATACAGGCAGGCGATGTGAACTAAAATCAAACGTAATTTGCTCAATATAGGCCTATCAGAAATAATAGCTCTGATGTAACATAACTTATCTAGTGTACTTACTTAGTGGATGTCCATCTGGTCCATCTGTGCCCTCTGGTATAGCTCGCTGCCTTCAATTTCTTTTCGGGACATGGAAAAAAGTTTCAACTACAGCCCTGTTTATCAATGAGGGGAAATCTTCAGACTCTACAAAACACTGCGTCTCTTGGGTGTTGCGACGCAACAGGTCCCACTCAATGCAACACAGGCACTCCTCTTCGGTGGCCATAGCTTCACAGGTAGCTTTCTCTCTCGTAGCCCTTTCACGGAGCTCCCGCAGCTCCTCGTCGGTATATTCTGGCTCGAAAAGATAAGGATGTCCAAACCCAAAGGGTTCATCCTCGATGTCTTCAAATTCATTCAAATAACCTGCCATCTCTTATGTCTCCTGTTGCGTTCAGTGCTTCTCTTATGCGCTCAGTGCTTTCTTTCGGCAACAACGTTTCACGCGAGATTCAATTCACATCCCAGAGTTCTGTTTTCCCAAAGCGCCTGCCTGTATGTGAACCAGACTTGAACGGTAATGTGTTTCTTTTTAATAAACTGCCTGTACACTTACAAAGTTCTCAATGCTTCGATTTACATGTAGACACTCATTATGTTACCATGTAAGTGTGGTGCTATTTTGAGCCTTGTTAGTGGTATAGAAATAGCGATTACTTTTTACTGTACGTCTGCCCCGAAGGCTAGCGTTAAACGCTAATTAGCGGTTTGCAATAAAACTGGTCACATTCGACTAGCATGAAAACAAATCCCAGCGAACAGTCAAACTCGGTACCAGTGTTGCCAATTTAGCGACTTTTGGCTGTTTCTGGCAACTGAAAAGTGTATCTACTGTAGCGACTGACAACAAATCTGGCGACTTTTTCGTGTGTCTGGCGACTTTTGTTTTCTCTATGCGTTATCCTTCGGTTTGCCCTGGCTGACTGCAGCAGCAGCTCAAAGCGAGAAAAATCTTCTTGCAAAGATCCCAAACTCTGTTTCGTTGTTGAAACGTCAGAAAATCTCCCCTCTCATGCCTGTTTCGTTAGTGAATTACATCGCGAATTTGCCCAAAGCATTGCCCCATGATTATAAAAGGAATGACTGGCCTATATAGTATCAGCCCATTTTATTACAAGGAAGTAGATGTAGATTCTATAGATCTAAGCTCAGACAACACTCATTGGAAGGTGCAGCAACTTCGGCTGAAATTACAACAAGAGAGTCAACGAGACGAGAGCAATGACATGATGACAGGGAAACAGGGACACGCTTGCCAGCATCGTTCAACAATTGAAGAAAGGAAGTAGGCTACAACTTCATTCACAAGCAAAGCAGATAGTTAATCAAACATACATGTTAGAAAAACCTATAGCATTTGTTTAGGCTATGTAGGCCTAGCTTCAATGTTGTCAATACAAGTTGATGCAGGACTGTCGGCTGAGTAAAAAAAAATAAAAAATTCTATCGGTCTGTCCGAGTGACATTTAAGCCTATATTATATAGCCTAAATATATCCAAAATATAGCTATTGCTGTAAGGGTACATTGCGTGTAGGCTACCCTATGGTCACATTATAATCAGACTTCAAGCAGTGCAAAGCAGATGCAGCAGTGAATAGGTTGGAAATGACTGCTTTTCAGCCGCCTGATGCTAGTATACTGTAGTCTAGATCAGGGGTTCCCAAACTTTTCCACGACAAGGCCCCCCAAATACCACTAGGTTCTGGCCAAGGACCCCCTTGATGTTTTATTAATTAAACCCATGGACAATACTACGGCAAATGTAAAAATACATTAAGCTAATCTAATAATTATTTTAGCCACAACCACATCGCGATGGAGCATACAGTGTGTAAAAAAAATATTTGGGGCTTTCTGCTATATGAGAGCCATCACTCTACTATTATTCCCAGTCATTATCATGGGAAATATGTTCAGATATGCGTCACATTATTATAATGGCATTGTATAACAACCCTCATAGTATATTTTAAATGTTTCAAATGTATTTATTTCTTGCTTTTATTTTTCCCTCCAACTTGCTGAGGCCCCCACTTTGAAAACCACTGGTCTAGATTATAAGCTACAGAAAGTAAAGTGTAGCCTATCAATAAATATACAAGTATATTAAATCAAATATATTTAAACTAGGCTCTTAAAGTTGCCTATATGAGTAGGAGAAAAGCAAACAGGAGTAAAAGGGAATTAAAGGGGGGTACGACGTGCTGACGTAATTAATATGCAAATTAGCGCGTGACGTCATTTAGCGACATTTAGCGACTTTTGGAGCTGGCTTTAGCTACTTTTCATTCGAAATAGTTGGCAACACTGCTCGGTACACATGTGTTATTAACCCCTAGGTTCATTTTGCACTGGAATTGTCCTTTAAACCAACTCATTTATTTCCGGTGGAGCCAGGTGTGTTGTAGCCGTTATTATTAATGTGGTTAGTGTCTACACAGACCCGGTTGGTTGTTGCACATATTGAATAAGCACGTTACAATGTAGAAGCATATACTGTATGCGTGTGTTAAAATCATTATTGGGCAAATAAGATATTCGGTGTTGGAGTGAGGGGCAGAATATAGGCTAACAGAAGATGCCGTTACAGCACAGCTAATGCTCCACCAGAAATAAATTCCGAGCCTTCCGTGAATAAGGTCCATTGTAAGCAGGGCTGTCGCATCCCCTGAAGTAAAAAAAACATGTTGCCTCCACATTTTAATTTGTTGCCTCACACGTTATCTATCAGACAAGCAAAACAGTTGAAGATGGGGATAAATGAAGGTTTAGAGAACGGAAATTGCCCTGGCAAATCACCTTGAATAGGTTCATCATAGACGCAAATGGCTGATGACACCCTGCCGAGGGATCTGGCTAGATGTGCCATCGACAACGCCTAACCCTGGCGAGATAAATTCGGCAGTTAGCATGTCTGCATCAAATGATTTATTTCAAGGAATTAGCGGCTAATGCATTAGCAGTAACAATGATCGAGGCTGCATGGGGGGGGCAGAGATATGGTGTTTTAGAGGTGCCAGGAGAGTTGAAAGGGCATGGGAGGAGACAGGGAGGATGAAAAGTGACAAACTTAATGTGTGTGTGTGTGTGTGTGTGTGTGTGTGTGTGTGTGTGTGTGTGTGAGAGAGAGAGAGAGAGAATGAGAATGACAGGGAGATAGAGAGAGAAAAGGAAGGAGTGACAGCTAGAGAATCATGATGACCTTATTGCTGAGTGGAAGTATGACCCTTCTGATGAAGCAGGGTGTGCAGTAACCAATGGTCATGCAGGGTGTGTGTGTCTATTTGTGTGTGTGTGAGCATGTTTGTTGATGTGTGAGAGAGAGTGCCTCTCTATTCATATATCTGTGAATGTGTGTGCGTATGTGACAGAAAGAAAGTATGTGCGTGTGTGTTTATGTGTGAGTGTGTGTGTGTGTGTGTGTGTTTGTGTGTGTGTGTGTGACAGAGAGAGAATGTGTGTGTGCCTGGCTAACGGCATGTCTAACTCTGCCTCCCATTTCAAAATTAACAAGTTAATTAGGAGAGGCTGAGAGTGCAGCTTCTCGATGCTTCAACATACCCAGCAACCCCTGATGAAGCACAGCCTTACACACACACACACACACACACAGACAATTAGACTGGGTAATGAACGGAGACATGTAACTATATGCAGCAACCCCTTTCACACACACACACACACACACACACACACACACACACACACACAGGGACCAGGGAGCTAGGGTGAGAGAAGGAAAGAAGCAGACCATCCCCATGTCAAATGCATCTGTCAGAGGATTTGCTGTAGCTGTGCTGTGCATGCATCCTTCAGCCTGTGAGCGGGTTACCCTGTGTACGACTGCCTGTGAATCTCTGCATGTTAGCAAAACGACTCGATGTGAATTCCCCTCAAATGCAAGTTCAAATGCAAATCACTGATATCTCTCTGAGTAGTAACAGTACAGTTGCATGCATGCAGCACACACACACACACACACACACACTCTCTCTCTCTCACATACTCTCTCTCTCTCTCTCTCTCTCTCTCTCTCTCTCTCTCACACACACACACACAGACTTTCTCAATTAACTGACGTGTAACGTGTGCCCTGCTTCACCTGGTACACACAACACTACGCACTAGGTTTCCATTTAAGGTTGTGCTGCATTGTGAAGGCGCCAAGAGACCTCGAAGGAATCTAATCCATTTAGTCACTGCAGTAACTCGCCTTACTCGCTTAAAAAAAAAAGTACACTGTATTGAGATGCAATGAGTTCTAAGGGAGTGGAAATTCACAAAGTGGCACAGCAGACTATATAAAAAAAAAACTGCGTTGAGAATATACTGTAAAATAAAAAATATATTTTTTAAATGCCTCTAATTTCACTGTCAAACTGACCACAACTGTGTTCATGATTTCAAGATAACAGACAACAGTCTCATCATGCCACAGTTATTTTTAAAAAGCTAACCATGAGACCTTAGGAGCCTCATAGTCTCCTATTGGGTGCCCCCCACCCAATCCCAATCCTCCCCCACCTTTTTTATGCAGCCCTTGCCACTTAATCTACTAAACCCCTCTTCTACTGCACTTTTTACCCCCCCCCCCCCCCATTAATGCACAAATAGGCTGACACCAGACATAATTTCACTGCATTTCTTACTTCCAGTAACTATATGCATGTGACAATAAACTTCCTTGTATCCTTGTATCCTCGTATTAAGTTAGAAGTAAACAACAAAAACAAATAGTCTTGAACTTTATAGCCCTGCTTGCACTTTTCCCATCAACTTTTCCTTTCCATCCACATCGTCCTTCCACATCGTGCATTCGGTGTTTCACTAAAGACTACCAATTAGCAAGGTACTGTATCAATTTACAATAATGATGTCTTCTGGGGGCTTTCGTTTTTTTGCGCAAAAGTACATCGCTACATGCCAGGAGTCATTATTTTCTTCCTCCTCATTGAATGAAACTTAATTAATCAAATGGATTTGTTGGAACAGTATGGAGTGTACACAGTCTGATCCAATGAGAGAGAGAGGGGGAGAGAGAGAGATAGAGGGGGGGGGTAGAGAGAGATACAAAAAAGCCAAGATACATGGGCTGTTACAGTAATGTGTTTGCTGCTTGAGCAGATACAGTCATGTTTTTGCTTTTGAAATAGAGGCACTGTAGTAGAGGTAAAGTCAGTTGTGCAATTAAAATCAGCGTAGTCCTGGATTGCATTTGAAAACGGTTTGCTTCGATGTCTTTATGCCTTTGGTGAGGACAACGCCAAAAACATAAAACATTTTGAGTTTGAAGTTGAGTTTTGTTGATTGTTTGGTTTTCAACACTAAGACATACTTTCATATGGTTGTAGGAAATTTGTCCTCAGGGCATCCATGCTCCAGAGTTCACACTACATACATTTAGTTTTGATTTGTCTTTACTTAAGCTTACCAGAACACAATGCCAAATTTTCTTTTGGTTAAATGGGCATAATTCCTCCACACAACTCGCTAGCTTTGCACTGGAAGCAACACTTATTGTGGAATTGTTTGTTGAGTGTTTGTGCTGCTGTCTGTTTACCATTGATTCTATGGCGTTTGATTTGATAGTGCTTCTGTTTTCCTCTAGTCTAGACAGCATCCGTGATGCTCTATTCCTGTACCTTTGGATTAGATTTAGTCATTTGGACCGTGGTTTAGATCTTAGAGTCGGAGTTGAAGAGGGGGCTCCTCTGGGCCGTGCCAACACGTAGTGCGGGAGCAGGGTGGGCAGGTGGGGGTGGGGTGGGGGTGGGGGGTGTGGGCAGTCGAGTGAGTGAAGGGGAGCGTGAGGTGGGGTGGGGTGGGGGGTGTGGGCAGTCGAGTGAGTGGAAGGGAGCGTGAGGTGGGGTGGGGTGGGGGGTGTGGGCAGTCGAGTGAGTGAAGGGGAGCGTGAGGTGGTCCCCGTGAGGCCGAGACAGCTGGCGGAGAGTGTGCAGAGCGCCGGCGTCTGTCTCCTCCTATCAGCTTCCTCAGTCGTCCAATTACACCCAGAGCCAAGGCCAAGTCTTGCTACATCTCTCCCTCTCTCTCTCTCTCTCTCTATCTCTATCTCTCTCTCCCCTCTCTTTTAACCTCCCTCCCTCTCTCTGTCTATCTTTCTATCTCCCTCCCTCTCTCTTTGTCTCTCTGTCTCATCTTTGTCTGTCTCCCTCCTTCTCTCTTTTGCTCTATCTCACTCTCTCTCTCTTTCACAGTCTCTTTGTCTCTGTCTTTCTCATTCATTCTCTCTCTCATACACACACACACACACACACAGATTCAAACACACTAGCACGCGTTCCCTCTCATTTTTGAACTCTCTCTCTCTTTTTGTCTTCATCCTTTCTTCCTCTAGCTCCACTCCTCTTCCCTACCCCATCCCTCTCTCCTAAACACAATCCCTGTCTCCTGTGCCCTGCTCACTGCTATCACCACTTCCTCTCATTTCCTCCCTTTGGCCTCCCTCATTTCCTCCATCATTTCATCTTTAAACTTTTAGTCAGTGTTGCTCCATTCTCTCATCCACACTCCCTCCTTCTCCGGCCCAAGTATCCGCACCCCCCCCCCCCCCCCCCCCCATAACCTCAAAGCAGCCTGGTCACTGAGATCTATTCAACCCATTCATTAGCTATGACAGCTTTGGCAGCTACAGCATTTAGCCGTTATGAAGGAGGTGCTTAATCTTTAATTCCTCTGCCGGGCCTGAGGAGTGAGGAAAAAAAAAGGAAGATAGAGAGAGAAAGAGAGAGAGAGAGAGAGAGAGAGAGAGAGAGAGAGAGAGAGAGAGAGAGAGAGAGAGAGAAAGGAAGAGGAGAGGTGGAGAACATAAATCTGAGTTACCTGAGAAAATGAATGTGTGAGATATGTGCAAGATGAAATGAATAGAGACAAAGAGAGAAGTCTGAGAACGGTGTAGTAGTGTTCTGTAAATATGGCATCAAGAGAGATGAAGAGAGAGAATGACATGGAGCGAGAGAGAGATGAAGAGAGAGAATGATATGGAGGGAGAGAGAGATGAAGAGAGAGAATGACATGGAGGGAGAGAAAAATAGAGAGCAAATGTGACGGAGGCTGCTCTTTTTTTATCCAGCTCATCATTTTGCCTCGGTCTCTACATCATTACATCACTGGGATGGTTAGGCCAATCTCTTACTGACCTTCACGCTACACTGAACAGAACACACACACACACACACACACACACACACACATATATATATATATATATATATGTGTGTGTGTGTATATCCGCTATACAGTAACTTACAGTTTGCGGTCAGCACCTACCCTTGGCCACACTCCGCACCACTCTCTCTGCTGGCACCTAATTGGTCGTGAATGTTCCACCACCCTCTTGCCTCCACTGGAGCATTAAGAGGGAAACGTGAAAATGAAGACACTTGAAATTCCCGCATGGCTCCACGCCTGAAGCTCTCACCAGAGGAGCCACACTGACATTGGAGCTCTGCATCACTGTCACTACGTGACACGTTCATGTGTTGAACAGCTCATGTTCCTTATTGAAAGTGAATATGTACAGTGAAGTACTGTATGTCATCATAAAATAATTAAAAGTGATTGTATGTTACTCAAGAAATAGAACATAGGCTACATGAATATAAAGTAGAAATGCAGGATGTTGTCTTTTTAGAGAATATTTTGAATTATATATTTATAAGGTCTTTTGTTTGTATTTTTTACTGGTTTGTTTGCTTTTGTTTTCAATTTAACATTATTTGGCTTTTAGCACATTCTGTCCTCTTGACTTTGATTATATTTCTTGGTGTCAACTTACAGGTCTTAAAAACATATGTTGTTACATATCAATTACTATGTTGTTACACATCAGTCAGAGAATAGCAGGGTGGGGAAGTCTGGCCCTTTAATGGAGGCAAGCTCAGGGAGGGCACGACGGGCTGGAGAAACAGGAAGGAATCCCACGCTGGTGTGCTGGTGCTCGAGCACCGACAGGGCCTCCGCCAGCACGCTAACAGAGATGGCAAGAGACAAGTGCCCTAGTCCAGTCTTTCATTCCCTCTGAGAGAGAGGGTATTCCCCAGATACCGAGAGAGAGAGAAAGAAACAGAGATAGAGAGAGATTAGCCGGCCAGGATGGAAGGAGAGATAGAGGGAGGTCAGGAAGATCTATCGCTCCGAGGCAGAGTGACCTCATTGCACTCTCTGAGTAGACTAGGAGTCTGTGGATATCTGTGTGTGTGTGTGTGTGTGTGTGTTTGTTTGTGTGTGTGTGGTGTGTGCGTGTGTTCTAACAGCACACAAGCTCTCTTCATTGTGCAGCCATCTAAGTCCTTCACAGTAAACGCTATTACCAAACTGCATCTTAGCTGTTATATTAAATGCTAATAGCACTGAAACTTAAACTCTTACTGTAGTTTCATCTAAACGGCAGCCAGGTTTGCATTAGCAGACAATGTCACTGTGATAATGATTAGACATTACAGTAAAGAGGAGGTCTACGTGACCTTGAGATGGCCTTATACCTCATGGCTGGCAGGAGCAATGACAGCAGCCAGCTTAGTGTGTGGTGTGTGTGAGAGATAGCACACAATACTGTACCTTAGCATCCAGAGCCGCCAACATTACGTGGAAACCCTCTCTCTCTCTCTCTCTCTCTCTCTCTCTCTCTCGCTCTCTCTCTCTCTCGCTCTCTCTCTCTCTCTCTCCCTTTCTTTTTTGGTGAACACTGTTGTCTCGCAAACACAACAGGATAAAAGCCCTTTGTGGTATTACAATGGAGAGAAAGCGAGTGAGTGATAGCAACAGAGAGAGAGAGAAAGAAAGAGAGAAAGAGGAGAAGAGGAAGCCCCCTTTTCACCGCCACAGTGTTTGTGATTTAAGCGAGCATGCCGCTGTCAGAGCGGTGGATCCGTGATTTGCTTCGCGGTCTCAAAATAACCAGAGGACATAACGCTGACAGGCTTCACAACACAGCCGAGCCATGGACACAAGGGAGAGGGAAATGAGAGAGAGAGAGAGAGAAATGCAAAAGCAAAAGGCTGGTTGAATGTGAGCATGCAATAAAAAATATCACCAGCGTAAATCATACATCAAGGCCACTCAAATAACAAATATGTTACAAAGAAAGCAAAATATTACAGAAACAGAATATCAGGAGGAAAAAATAAACATCCTTCCCCGTCCTCATCTATCTCTCTCCCTCCCTCCCTCTCTCTCCCTCCCTCTCTCTCCCTCCCTCCCTCCCTCCCTCCCTCCCTCTGTCTCTGCCCCTCCTCTCTGCTTCTGTTGTGTTACCCAGCATTGCATAGTGCTGTGTGTGTGTGTGTGTGTGTGTGTGTGTGTGTGTGTGTGTGTGTGTGTGTGTGTGTGTGTGTGTGTGGGGCGTGTTGACGTGAGGCGTTGTGACAGGTCTGAGTCGGGTGAAGCTGGAGCTGCCTCATGCCTGAGGTCTGCTCGCCGCCCCTCTCCTCTTCCCTCTCCTCTCATCTCTTTACTCGCTTCCCTCTCCTTTCCTCTCCTCTCTCCTCTATTCCCTCTCCTCCTTTCCTCTCCTCTCCCCTCTATTCCCTCTCCTCCTCTCCTCTCCTCTCCCCTCTATTCCCTCTCCTCCTTTCCTCTCCTCTGTCCTCTATTCCCTCTCCTCCTCTCCTCTCCTCTCCCCTCTATTCCCTCTCCTCCTTTCCTCTCCTCTCCCCTCTCTCCTCCTTTCCTCTCCTCTCTCCTCTATTCCCTCTCCTCCTTTCCTCTCCTCTCTCCTCTATTCCCTCTCCTCCTCTCCTCTCCTCTCTCCTCTATTCCCTCTCCTTTCCTCTCCTCTCCTTTCCTCTCCTCTCATTTCCTCTCCTCTCCTCTCCTCTCCTCTCCTCATCTTTCCTCATCTGAGCTGCTGCTTGGCAAGCTGGCCCTGTCAAGTACTCTCTCATTCACACACACACACACACACACACACACACACACACACACTTGCGTACACTGACACACAAACACAAATGCACACGATTAGAGCAAAAGCTCAGATAGACAAATTCAAACAGCACTCAGATACATAGACACACCCATGAACATAATACAACATGCACATTATACTATACATGCACTGAGGTCAATTTGATGTTGTTGGATGTATTTGGACTTTTGGGTTTACAGCCGTTGCCGTGGCCTTATCAAGATGTGTAGCATCTCCGTTCAGTCTGTCAAATAAATGGAATAACAAACCTTCAATTCGTCTCATTTCAGTTTCAGCGTGATCATGGTCACAATATAGCTTTTTCCTTGCCCCTCAGCAGTGCATCTCTATCATTTTTCGTGCTGCAAATGAAAAACAGTCTTTATTTAACCCTGAAGCTATCTACCGAGCATGTTGTTTGTGCCTGCTTAGAGCACGAGTACATGTACATGCAGCAAATAAATTCTGCTGAGCTCATGACAACATTATCTCATTAGCCAATGATTTCGGGTTGGCGTGTGAGGGACGGAGGAGGTGTGTTGGCACTCTGCTTGCCGTGCCCAGCGAGCGCAAGGGCGGGCGCCCGTCCTGGGGTCGGCAGAAAGCCAGGGGGGCATATTTAGGGTGAGGGCAAACGGAGGAGAGAAGAGGGGACCCCTGCAGAATCTTGAGATATTGGTGGACGAAAGACAGGAAATGATGAAATATGAAGGATGTAACCTTCATCAGCAGTGTAATTCATTTCAGTGTTAGTATCCAACATGTTTTAATGAGTGCATCAGTCACTCACAGTGAGTCATCAGTCTATTGCCTTAATAAACTGGAAGACCAGGTTCATTCCACCATTCTAGTAAACAAAAATGATGAATGTGTTCAGTTGCACACACGAGCTTTCTGTTTTTTCCTTCCAGTCTGTCATCTCTCTCTTTCTCTGTTCCTCTCTGCCTCACTCTGATTTTCAACACGTTCTCTCCATTACTGCATTCTTTCACTGCATTCTTTCACTCACTTTGTCTTTTTAATGTCACATAAGTTTCCAAAGTCATAGTCACATAAGTTTCCAAAGTACAAACCCACAAACAGTGCATTGTGTGTGTGTGTGTGTGTGTGTGTGTGTGTGTGTGTGTGTGTGTGTGTGTGTGTGTGTGTGTGTGTGTGTGTGTGTGTGTGTGTGTGTGTGTGTGTGTGTATGTGTCTGTGTGTGTGTGTGTGTAACACACACAATTAATCTACACCAGAAAAATGACAAGAACAGACCTCTGTCACACATGTGTGACATCTCATCAGAACCATAAAGAACACACGCACCCACGCTGTGCCATCAGTCCATTATATTACATAATGCATGTGAGGGAGAACTGAGCAATAGGGAAGACTGACAGGACTGTCAAAGTGAAGTAGAAGAGAGTCCACGACAAAGAGAGAGAGGGAGGGAGAGAGAGAGGGAAAGAGGAGGAGAGACAGAGAGATAGAAGAGAGAGGGGGAGAGAGAGAGAAGATAGGGAAAGAGAGTGGGGGAGAGAGAGAGAGAGAGAGAAAGTAATTAGCTAACACATTATGTTACATCTCGCACACTCTCTGCTGTCATGACGAGATGTCAAAGACAATCAAAGTCTACTTGGGCACATAAAGAGAAATCATTTTCCTTTTTTCTCTCTCTTGTAAAGTCACAGGAATAGACATTCGCTTTTTTCCCCCCATTGTAGAAATTCCGGAAGCGTTTTTTTTCCCTTCTTTCACCCAGTCCGTTCCTCTGTGCTGCTCTCAGCATCTGTCCATCAAATTCGTTGCTGCAGCACGCTTTGACTG
>NC_055974.1:13824586-13854586 GCF_018492685.1 Alosa sapidissima
GTTAGTCTAGCTTGTTCTCAGACATGGAACAAGTGTGTTTTTGACTCTGATGAAGACACAGAAGTTGGTTTGCAGGCTAACTTCAGTGGACAAGACGGAACTTTTTTTTTTTGATTTTTTGATATTACATCCTACAGTAAAACAGTTGTTTCTTCGCATTCTGTTGCTATTTCTAGGTAATCTTTGGACGTTTTAAACACCACAGAGTACAGAATAGAATAGAATAGATCTTTATTGTCATTGTCACAGGTACAACGAAATGTAAAGTGCTCTCCAGTCAGTGCATTGTTACAGAGTCTATATAAAAAATAAATATAAAAACATTTAAAAAATAATAAATAATTTAAGTGCATACATATAACATCATTAGCATATAACATCATTAGCAGCATACATAGACACACACAGTCTTACACACCCAGTCATTGCATAAAACAGTATGAACACACAGTCATTGCATATGAACATTCATCTGCAGGCATGCATACTATCTGTCATTGCATTGATCCATTTAACATCTGAATCCATATTGCACATTATGTTTTGCAGCATTGAGGGTGGTTATTGCAGTTGGATAAAAACTGTGTTTGAGTGCATTTGTATGTACCATGAGAAAGTCAACATAGATAAATCAAATCATCATTTTAGACTATGAACTCTGTATTACCAGTTTGTTTAAACAAATTAAACCTTATTTGAATGTATATCAGATGAATTTGCCTGTGATAAATAACAGATAGAACCATATGCCTGCTACATAAGCCTTCGGATTTGGGTTTGATAAGTTTGGTAAAGCGAGAGATTGGAGTGCTGGAGAAACTCTAACATGGTTGTTATGGGAGAACGCTGTCCTCTGATTGAAGTGATTAGACTATATGATTGAGTGGCCGTAGTCTGATTGAACAGGGGAGTGGCGGATGGCCTTTATTAAACAGCGGACATGAGGCCGGCCTGTGGAATCAGTGATTCCGCACACTCGACTTCCCTTTAATTGAATAGTGTTCCGGATCAATCAGAAGAATAAATTGTGCACACACAAACACAGGCCCACCAACACGCACACACACACACACACACACACACACACACACACACATACATATACTCAATTACATACACAAACATCCTTGTGTAAACACACACACCCTCACACACCAGCAAATACTGACACAACAATGGCGTAGGTTTGTTCTGAGCTTTGGTGGGGACACTACCTACTAACCCCCCCCCGAAAAAAAAAACCACTCAACTCTTTCACCAGCCACTATAGATATATAAAATGAAAATGTGCTACTTTCCAACTTGATCTAACTATACTGTGTAGCCTACATAATCGGATTTTAATATGTACAGATATGTAGGCTATATTTAACATTTAGCATTTATTTTCTATTTGGTCTGTTATGAAATCATGCAATTTAAATGCACGTTTAAAACTTAAATACATGCATGCTTAGCATTTTGTGAAAATAAATCATTAAGGCTACATTGACAAACTCTTAACTGTGAGCTGCCTGTATATTCTCTGATTCTAATATTTACAGATATCTAGGCAATGTAGGCTAAGCACAGCTCAGTTTTAAGAAATGCTTAAAGCCAGAAGACCATGTTGAATTTTGCTACAATTTATATCAAAATCGGATTACTCTGGAACAGCTAACTATACATGGGAATGCATTACACCTTTGTGTTCGGTAAGGTCTGCTGTTTATTCTGATATACTGTATGGTTTGTTGTGTTGCGTGAAGAGTGTGTAGGCCTACTGTTATAGCCATTTCGTACTTTTCATTGAAAATTATTATTTCGTTTTGTAACATGGAATCGTTTTAAACTACATTTCCCTGCTTGATGTTATGGCCTGCCATCTTTGATGTGACACGAAGGGGCAAAGAGTATATGACGTTGGGCACAGGTATTAGTTTGAGGCCACTCTCTAGTTCAGTGTTTCCCAAACTTTTTTTCTGGGGACCCACTTTTTAAAAATGACAGACCATCGCGACCCATTTCACTTCAAATCTACCCTGCAACCACCAATATTGTTTTAGGCCACAGGTTCTCCAACTTTTCTATGCCTCCCCCAACCATACATTGCTATAGGATCTAGATAGATAGATCCTGCTTTGAACACGGTTGTGTTGCATTTTGAGCACCATTAGCGTGAAAAGTTGGAAATGACTACTACATCATTCGTCAGCATAGTAACCTGTATTTCTAAAAAAAATGTTGTAGGCTACGATGCGTTGCAGACAAATGGGTCCATAACACTGTGGACGTCAATTCCGATGTAAACAGCAGATAACTCAAGTCGTTATATTGTATTGTTGTATTATATTAAATTGTATAGTCGTTATATCAGAACAAGATGTTTTTGCGCAATAGCCGGAAGAATGCGCCTTTACTTAGGAGTTAGCGAGGTAGAAAACGAGAGGAATATTGTTTCAAATTTCCATTTAAATTGTAGCCTAATATAATGCACTGTTGTGCATTTTAAATCAGAAATAAGAATGTGAGGAGGTTGCTATTAACTTTAAAGATTGCATCTACAATCAAAACTATCTACATGCAAATTGAATGGCCTTATTTCCGGTCTGGATGTCTGCTTTAGTTGACAGCACGGTCAGTAGATTTTAATCGGTAAAGTTGAGGAGCTGGTATCTGTTAATGTTTGCGCAAATAGGCGGATTTATGTCGCTTGCAGTTTGCAACTGCGAGGTAGCCTACATGGCAGGCGCCCCACAGAACGGTTTCATTTTGAGAGGTAGATATCTATGCTCTGGCACCCCCTCTGCGATGCGTTCATCCCCCAGTTTCATGCGCCAGTTTCATGAGCTTTTATGACAAAACCGTGACTGTGGTAGTTAACAAACTACAATAAAATCTCCTGCGACCCAGACTTTGGGAAACACTGCTCTAGTTTACTAACACTTAAGAAACAGTTTTTCGTTAAGATCATATCTATGGACTAATTTACAACGACCTTTCATTCATGATTATGTTTTGTCATGTTTTGTCATGTCATGTTTTGTACACTGACAATAAATTATTCTTGCAATGTAAACAAAGAGGTGCGTTAATCCAACCTGGCTCTACATTGTTCGCGGCCCATGGAACTTGGACATTAAAATGGACATTACAGTACACCTACGATATTCCACCGAGACGAATGGATGTGGAGATGGGCGCAGATAATAATTATTAAATCTCTAATTTAATAATTAGTTATTTTTCTCGCGAACTGTTTATCACAGCAAATAGTGACTAGCTAGCACCAATTAAAAGCTGAGAAAAGGCTCTTTCATGTGACACATGTGTGATGAGTAGCCTACTTCTCGAGGAGTTCAACAGAGAAGAATGGGTGAATTTGGACGCACTTCATATGCCTTGTAGTGAAGTGAAGCTGAAGCGCTGCAATGCTGAGCAGGAGACTGCAGCTCAGTGGTAGTTATTATAGGTAACTTCAAATCAGCGCGATTTACCCTTATAGGCTATTGCACATTACAAGATCTGTACGAGATGATCTGCAGCACTGAAGTGAGAAATGATTTTGTGTACCGCATGTGAGCGCTTTCCCCCCCCATTTCAACCTGAATATTGGTGGGGACATTTCAGTCGTAATTTGACATTGGTGTGGACACGTCCTTCGGTGCCCAAGCAAATCTACGCCCCTGTGACACAAACACACACTACAAACCCACAAACACACACACACACACACACACACACACACATACTCACTGAGGAAGGGTTCTGTAGCACTTGTGAGGACCCCTTTGGAGAGAGAACCATGTCAGAACTCTCAGAATCTCATGCACTTAAAGATGAACTGAACTGGAATTTGAAGTAAAGGTGATATAACAGATGTATTTTATTTCTTCTCATTGGTACAATGATTCAAATGGCTGAATTTATTAAAAGGGATAAAATTGTAGGTGAAAGTGTTGTTGTTACACGGGCGCCGTCATGTTGGATTTCAACAATCGGCTACGTCACTGGCATGGTAAGCTACTCTGCACTAGCACTAGCAGCCATAGCAGATAATGAGTCTGAGGCTAGCTGACATGGCCGTTTATCATAGGCTAGCCTACATTTCAAAATCTCATACAAAATGAAACCAAACTAGTGAAACAAAGG
Source organism: Alosa sapidissima (assembly GCF_018492685.1). Taxonomy (NCBI): domain Eukaryota; kingdom Metazoa; phylum Chordata; class Actinopteri; order Clupeiformes; family Clupeidae; genus Alosa; species Alosa sapidissima. The sequence goes on from NC_055974.1 coordinate 13,828,718, forward strand.
CGAACACTTTAACAGGGAAAATTAATTGGGCATTAATCATACTGAACGCTATTTTGTCAATGAGCAGAAACACACACAACATTCAACCTATTGATCTTTTTTGGGGGGGCAATATTGTTGTTGCATACCTGTCAAAAATGGGTAGCTGCGCCCCTGAGTTTCAGACTCCAGCTCAACCTTCAGTAGGATCATTTGGGTGAAAATGACTGTGTGGGCGCTGCCGGAGCATGGACACTGCTCCGGAATCTATCTGTTGCAAAGCAGTGGCGAAACGTAGGGGAAATGTTCGAGGAAGCCAAAGTGACGGAAAAATTATGTTTATTTATGTATGTGTTTATTTCGGGGGGGTATACATTTTGTGCAATGTATAGCGGCACAACATAGGCTACTGTAGGCCTAGCCTACAGGCCATGTAGAAAACTGGACGAGGGGCGCTTGAGACAGCAACACGCACGCTGTCTCCCTCCATCCCTCACACACACATTGCCTACTGTACGTCCTCCACACAACTGCATACTCATTCACCACCACTACATTAGGCCTATGCGAAGGCTACGGTGCATATACGAATAAGCTATATAACACGCATTGTCACGGCAATGTAGGCTAACGCAGTCTGGACTACTGGCACTCGTAACAACAACTCACACGGGCTCTCTCTCTCTCCCTCCCTTGAAACTGTTAAAAACTTTGTTACTGTTAAAAACTTTGTTGTTGTTGTCCTGTTGTCCTGAAAACACTTCTGAACACACTTCTGCTGCTCTTACATAACTTGCACCACTATGCCACTTGCATACTTAGGTCAAACAGAACTACCTCAGCCATTTATTGGCCTGACTTTTGCACTATTATATTGACTGTCTATGCACAATTGCACAATTTCAACCCAAATTTTGCTGCTCTTATTTCTTCATTGTATGTGCCTTCTTATTTACTTTTTATATTGTATACTTGAATGTTATGTTTGTCTGTGGACTTAATTGGTAAAATATGTCTTGTCTCCACTGTGGGATAGTGGGAAACGTAATTTCGATCTCTTTGTATGTCTTGACATGTGAAGAAATTGACAATAAAGCAGACTTTGACTTTGACTTTGTTTAGGAGGACCTTTTTTTTTTGTATGTTGATCTCAAGGGGCCATGTCAACCCATTCCATAACCACTCATTTCATGTATAGCGCCACCTAGTAAAACACAAAAAGTAAAAATGAGGTGTTGTAATCGCAGGTATCTGTGACCTAACGGCAAAACGGCACGAAATTGAAAGTGTAGGATCATTATGACACCCTCCGAATGCATGTCAAGTTTTGTGAACTTTCGTTCATGGGTGGCCTTATAATAAAATAATTTATGTGTACATTTAGTGACCGTACACCAACAAGGATTCCCGGGACATTGAAAGACCGGGGTACACGAAACTTGGTGGGCATGTAACCCCACATGGATAGCATGGAACCATCATTTTTTGTTTAGATCTGTAGCCCCCCCGCTGGACTGGACCCCCCGAAAGGAGGGTAGGGCAGACACAGTTTTCTGTGAATATCTTAAGAACCGTAGGGCCTAGGATGACCAATTTTTTCCGTATGTTTCCCTCCAGGGGTCATCTTAACCTATTCCATGTGCACACATGTGCATAAACAGATACACATGCACACACATACATTCACAGTAATCATACGTATGACACATACTCACACAGTAGACATATGTACGCATGCATGCACATGCACAAACACAGGCACATACGCAGGCACACACACAAGCACGCACACACACACACACACACACACACACACACACACACACACACACACACACACACACACACACATATACATAAACATGTACATGCACACAAGAATTTCTCAGAATTATGAACAGGCAAAATGGGGGTGGGGTTGTATAAAATGAATTTTACATGTGAAATCTATGAACTAATCATGTTTTGGTACTTGTTGTCTAGCAGATACCAGTGAGAACTGAGTGTGCATAATGCAATTAAGTGAGACAGTTAGAATCATATAGGCCTTTCAGCATGATTTATTTTTCTGGAAAAAATGTGCTGCACTGGGCGGCGGTCATATTTTGTACCGCTCTGCGGTACATCTAGTTTTTAATTGTCATAATCAACACATTATCAACGTTGATTCTTTCAGTTCAGTTCATCTTTAAACCCCTTAAAATGTTAATAGAAAGGTGGTTTGAAAGAAACCCCACTGTTAAATGCTGAAGCACGCACTTGCTTAAAAACAAATACACACACACACACACACACACACAGAGCATAACGATCACATACTGTACAAACACAGGCAAATATAAACCTAATAACAGTGTAATACAGGCATGTTCATGGGTATGTGGATACACAATGTGGGTATATGGATCGACAGCCATTGTGAAGCTGTTGCCGTGGAGACGCAGGTCAGGTAGCAGGTTGAGCGTGCGCTTTTAATTGGGGCAGGGCTTTGCAGAGCTTCAGCTAACATACATACTGTAAGATGGCGTACAAAGACATACAGACGGCTCTATTCAGCATCTGTGAGACTAACCTTGGGGAATGAAGGTTCCATGGCTCACTTTCTTACACATGTTGATGTATGTGGTGTTGCTATATGTGGGTGTCTGCACCAAGGGTTTGCGGTTTTGTGTTCACATGTTGCTGATCAGATAGGATCATAAACAAAGAGGGAGGACTGAAGAATTTGTTTGATTTTGTTGTTAGAGAACATGAGTGTGGAGGGGGGTGGGTCTGGAATGTCAGACATCAATGTCGAGCCTTCTTGGCAGAGAGAGAGAGAGAGAGATTGACCATTTTTTAATTATTATTATTTAGTCAGAGACAGAAAAAAAAAACTCTTTATTAGAAATGAGATAGACACCCACCAACAAAACAAACACTCTATAGTAGAATTCCATTAGTACACTGGAGGCTATGTTGACACACTTGAAATATTTACCATGGGTCTCTATCAATCAGGAAAAAGGAAAAGAAACTCATTGTGGTCTATCACATGTAGTAAGGTGCCATAGAGAAGTACACAAAGTAGAAGGTCTGGTTTGCAGTTAATAAATACTCATGGAAAGTAACACTGATAGCAAATATTTATTCCCTGACTGTGATAACTGTGGTTGGTGTGAACTAAATGAGGGCAGATGTGACTTAGCTACTGGCCACATACAAGTGTCTCCTGGAGGTAGAAAAACAAAAACACTGAAATTACTTTGGGGGGAAAAAACCTGCAGCGATGAGAAAATCCTGCAGCGATGCTTTAATGAAGAAACCATCTCTGACCACAGGCAGTAAAGGCAGCACACGGAAAAGCTTTTACATTCACAAAACACACATGGCCACACACAAACATACACACACACACACACGCATGCACACACATACACATGCATACACATACACACGCGCACACACACACGCACACACACACACACAGAGACGCATGCATGCTCATTTACACACAAACATATGCATACTCTCACATACGTTCATACCCCATCCATTGTGCTTATTATAGTGACAGCATACCACCATGTCTACTTTTGATGTGCTCCAAATTATAATGGTGCAAAGTGGGAACGAATAGGCATGCAGTGAGTACAGCAATAGGTCAATTACAGTATAGTCCACAAATAAAACACATAACAGCACGTTTGCCAAAGCTGGCATGTTTTATTTATCGGAGTGTCTATTTGTACCGCTGGTCCAAACCTCTCAATTTGTACCCCTGGTACGAATAGCCTTGGCCACACAACTGGGCTATTCACACCCTGTTACATAACAACAAAAACATGTCGCTCGCGTGCCCAAAAAACATGGCCGACATTCGTTTTTTCGTCAGCAGAAAGTGAAGAATTCTAAACGGTTTCAGCACTAATATCTGTTCAAATTAAACTTGAGATGGAAAAGTTGTGTTTTATTTTCATAATCTTTGTTCAGTGAACACATACAACCGTCAGTTTGTTAGCTAACAGAAATTTCGTGAATATGACGTTCAGGCCTATAAACTATAAGTTTACCTGCAAATCTCAACTCCTTGTGGAAGCAGATAGTGCAGTGGTCACAGGTAAGGGCTGACACGCGGGAGACCGGGGTTTGATTCCCTTGTAATGCATTTTGGCAGACTGAGTGTGCATGTGTACCAACGTCTCTGGAGAGAAGGCGCGCAATTTGAACAAGAAATCGGTTCTCAAACGGAAGTTTTGATTGCAACAATTAGCTAGTTCATGCACCAGGGTGTAAATAGCATGCCAGGGCTCTCAAGTTTTGAGGACAGGCAAGAGTGACATTCCCCGTCGACAATTTCCCCCCCCCGTCCGGGGGTTAAAGGGGTGGCTGGTCAGACGGGTTGCAAGAATGGGGGTGTTTCATTAATAATACTACAACTTTTTGTTGCTGTTTAATAATATGCCTTCAGATGTTCCAGAGGTTGTTTCGTCCGCCGCTCACGGCCCTCGAACCCGCCACCTCAACACACCGGCATGGGAGTCGAGCGCTCTAACCACTGAGCTAAAAGCCAACTTAGCGGTTAGAGCCGTTCTTAAGGTTAGGGGTGTGAGGATTTAAACGTGCCACTAGCATCACCAGCTAGCATACACCAGCCCCAGGTCGGTCAACAGTTGATCCAATATTAGTTGTGCAGAAATATAGCCCATCTTATACACACCAATTTAATTGAAATAGAAATGGTAAAGATTTGTATTTTTTGTAATTATTCCATATTTAGTGTAGTTATATCAGAACCTGAAGTAGCCTACAATCCAAATGCAAGAATGAAACTTCAGAGTATTACCTTTCATTTGAGGCCAAGATTATGCTTATAAGGGGTTCATATGCAGTAGGCATTTGATTGCCAGTAGCCTACTGTATGCATTTTGGATAACCCAAAGTCCTATGGGGAGTTTTCATAGGGCATTTTACAAAATGCATGATCTTGGCAATAACTTGGCAAATAATGGTCTAAAGTACTCATGTTGTCATTCTATATTGATCTACTTTTGCACACAGCATGACAACACCTAATGCTAGGACTCAAGTCATATCAAGTCAAGACCTACTGTAGAGGGCTGAAATGTGGTCAGTTCAAAGATGCTTGTTAGTAGAAAAAGAAAATAATAATCTTGCCTTTGTAACTTTGTGTCAGTAGGCTACATCACACAGTTATTATAATTGTTTTCCAGCAGTGTCTCAGCTTTCCAAAAGAGAGCAGGCATTTGATTATTGGCTACAGTATGTAGGAGCAATGCCCTCCTAAGTCAAAATGGGGCAAAAGTGTAATTTATAATTGCTCAGATTTGCAAAAGAAAAGATTTGACACATGGCACTGACAATTCAATAATGGGCCCTTTCTCCAGTGGTGGAGGAAGTACTGAAACTCAGTACTTAAGTAAAAGTACAAATACACAGAGAAATATTTACTTTAGTAAAAGTAAAAGTACCACAATGACAACCCTACTTAAGTAAAAGTAAAAAGTACCTGCTTTTAAATGTACTTTAAGTATTAAAAGTAAAAGTATTTCCATAATGATTTATTCTCTTAATATATATATTCTAAAAGGAAAAATCAGTATGGGCTGTGGCATTTTAATTAAGCTAGTTTTAGGTTATACTCGACTAGATAGTGTTAAGTTAATGCAATTGTGCTTACCATCTGTGGCCCAGTTTACATTATGACCTACAATTCTAGAGACTGTAATTCTGGTTATCTACTAGGGTGATCTGCTGAGTAATATCATTCAGCAAAACACGAGAGCCTGAAGTTTAACGGGGTAGACAAGGGAAACGTCGGGTGGATCGTAATGCCAATTATGCTGATTGAACAGAAAAGTTGCTGAGAAAGGTGTCTTTATGATTAAGTTCAGTTTCACTTGCGCAGACGCATAGACATGGAATGAGCGCTCACGTTACTACCCCCCAATTGTAGGCTATGCATCTTTATTTAATCACACACAATTAAGGAATATTTCCTAATCTGGAAAATGTTACGTTTTTTCCGGCCACCGGTTCATTAATAGTCTACCATTCATTTGTGCCGCAAATGATCAGACGTGTGACAGAAGCATGGGCATAGCCTGTAACTTAGCTGATCCGCGGATAGCAATCTCATCGGAGAGGAGGCCCTAACGCTGCAGATAACAGACAGAGAAAGGCACAGAACACAGTTGCATGTACAGTGTAGCCATGGGTCTGGTGAATATAGCCTACCGAATGCAGATGGCTACAAGCTCACGCTTTGCCTGGTCTAGACTAGAAGCTTATGTTTCTAAGAATGCACGTAGTGCTCCAGAATCTTTGCAACCCCCCGGTAAAACAAACGTGTTTGTCAGAGAGAAAAAAAAAACTGATCATAAAATGTATCGTAAAAAGGAACGATGGTGTTGTAGAAATGTAGCGGAGTAAAAGTACAGATAATTGCTGTAAAATGTAACGACGTAAAAGTCAAAAGTATGCACTATAAATTTTACTTAAGTAAAGTACAAATACGTGGAAAATTTACTTAAGTACAGTAACGAAGTATTTGTACTTCGTTACATTCCACCACTGCCTTTCTCCACCTCTGAGCATCAACTAACCTGGACCTTTTAGGGGGCTTTCCTCTCAGGGTGAATGAGAGGATGCTTAATTGCTTTTTACCTGACATTTTTGAATACAGATGCAATGATTAATGCATCCATGGCCAGGATTTAAAAGTGACCTATAACAATAGGCTATGCAATACACTTTAATTTGTTTAGTGCTAATAAAATGATTAAGCCTATTTGGAGTGAGAGATGTTTAGAATGTGACAATATGTCAGTCATCGTGTGAACGAAAGTAGGCTATGACTAGGCATAGGCTGAGCAAGTGTTGTCAGTGAACAGGCTGTGAAACTGTTGGCTAAGTTACAGACAGTCATGAACAACTGATGCTAATTGTCTGGGAAACATTCTCTAGCAGTCACGTTGTCATTGTTTGTGTCAAACAAGTTGTGGATTTGTTGTAACATTAAAAGATGACTTACTCTGTGCTGAAACCATGAACTGATGCTCGAAGCTTCAAGGTGAACGAAACAGGTTCGCATTCAACAATTCACGTTCAACAATTCCAGGATACGCATTTTTTCATTAGTTGTTGCTCTCTTAATTGTAATCTTACCCAGATACAATAGTGCTATTTTCTGATTGGCTATTGTGTAGCCCCTCTCGTTATTTTTGATTGGCTGATAAGTGACAGGCTCAACTCCAGGGGAGACACGCTTGATTCCTGCTGGGTGAGAGCGGTGCGGCCAGAGACATTTTGGGCGCTGAGGCAGCATACTAAATATATAAATAGTTTTTCTGCGTGAGAAATACAATGTGTGGCGGGAGAGCGTGACAAAAGACTGAAATTAGTGACTGTCACGCTCAATGCGTGACACTTGAGAGCCTTGGCATGCGGTACTATAAACACCAGGGTACGAATACCATCCACTTTTAACTGTACATTGATGCAAACAGCATACCTTATTCAGAGTGTCTATTACACAGCTGAGCTATTCACACTCTGTTATGTAACAAAAAAAAACATGTTGCTTGATTTTTTTTTTTTTTTAATATTATTACATTGTGTGATCAATATGCCAGATTAAATGCACAGGGGTGCAAATAGCATACACTGATATTTGTACCAGACGAGGTACTAATAGAACACATTGCTGTGTGCACCGGGGTACGAATAGCATACATTGATATTTGTACCAGACGGGGTACTAATAGGACACATTGCTGTGTGCACCGGGATACGAATATAATTCACTTCTTATTGCACCAGGGTACGAATAGCATACACTGCTAATTGTACCAGGGGTGCAAATAGCCTTACCCTTTATTTATTGGATTGTTATATATATATCTATGTATGTATGTATGTATGTAGGCTATGTACTGTATGTATGTCTGTATGCATTCATTTCACTATTTATTTACACATTTCTTTTTTTTGTTTTTCTTTTGTTTTGTTTGTTTTGGTCCAATGGAAAAGCTGGTTTACTTGGCCTGAGCACGGAGTGAGTGTACATTTTGGAGAAAACATTAACATGTTTCACTCACCAAACTCACTGTGTTATAATTAATACACATTATGAACAAAAAATGTTGAATATTATGGAGAATATGTAGAATATTACAATAATGCCTTGATGGTCAAGCCTTGCTGTATTACAGCCAATTGAAAGTACCCATTTTTGTGTTTTGACAGGAATGTCCAGTCACTGAGTTGCTATTTCACTAAATACAGTATTTAGTGTGTGGAGAGAGTAGTTTCAGGGGACCTGTGGAGATCCTCTATCTGACTGTCCTGATAGATAGCTATCATTGCAGAATTAAAGAACTAACTAGTGAAGAAAGGAAACACAGCCATCTGCGATACAGTAACAATGATAAACTCTTGTGTTATATAGCTCTTATTACATAGTAACAAGGATCTCGATTGTTTACACACATTTTCTGAAAGCATGCCTCATACTCTCAGAACTCTACACACAAATCCAAAAACACACACTTAATGGGCAAAACCTCTCAATTCTCCTGCAAAATGAAACTTTACATTCAAAACAATGTTATTTCTTCTCAAAATGGTATTTTGTTTTCAAATGACACACACAAACCATCATATGAATAGACATTTATAAGAACCAATTGAACACTGACATGCTCATTGTAAAACACTATGATGAATTAAAAACACTTCTTCTCCATTCATCATAATATCTTAGGCCTTTTTTTGTACAGTGTTACACTTACTACAGACAGTACATACATAAGTGTGTTGTAAAATATTTGAGAATATTGTTTTAATACTCAGAAGACACTAACAAATATATTTTATTTTTCCCCACAAAAACAATGTACACAGTGTACATCCCAACCAACAAAGTTGCACATACAGTGGTCTACATACAAAACAACAGAAGAATTCATTGTATACAGTTAAACTATGCTGCATCCTTTCTTCTGTTTCAGTCTGGCCACAGAATTGGTTCAGGGGGTTGGTGCATGAGTTATATGTTGTGGTCATTGTGTCTCAAGTACCAGTTTTTGTGTGTGCACAATTGAGAAAAACTGTAACATAATATTACTTGTATTAGCTTATAATATAACATTGTGAAAAGGGAGTCCCTCCTTTTCCCCAAACTGCCTGACCCTTCCCGGAACATTTAGACTGACTATTTCTCCTACACACACAAATACTGAAACACTCTCACACGCACAGTTTCACTCCCTGCAATTGGGTAACTTGTTCCCTGATTGGGAATGGGGAAATGTGTATGATTGTGCGGGGTGGTTTTCATCCCCATTTTAAATAATTGTATTTATTCTACTGCTTGGTTGAATTTCCCTGTCACGGTAAGCTGTAAGGAGACCTGGACCGAGACGCAGGGCAAGTCGAGGCAAGGCGAGATCGAGGCACACTTAGCGAAAACAGGAATCTTTAATAGGAATGAATACTACAGCAAACCACGAAACAACATCAATGACCGACAGGGGACTGAGGGGAGACAGAGGGTTTAAATACACAGGGGTTAACAAGACTCAGGTGGAAACCATAATTAAACCAACAAGGATCAGGTGATGGGCGGAGACACAGGCACATGGAACAGAGACACATGGCAAACAAACAAAAGAGCACATGGCACAAGACACAGGAAGTAAACAAAGCAAACAGGAAGACAAGAGGAGCAGACATGATGGAAAACATTAGACGGGGAGAACAAGACAAGACAGAACAGGAACTGATCCTGACATTACCAGGGAGTTAGCATGGATGACAGGAAGGTCCAGGCTGTACTGTAGATTATTTATCTAATTTCCACTACCACTAAAAAAAGTGGTCCGGTTTTGGGTGTGAAACTCCCGGGCTGAAAAGTGGCCGCGCTCCGGCCCTGTCTTATCCACCTGTGAAAATTCCCATTTTTGATGGTGACCCTCTGCATTTTAGATCTTTTATCAAAGCCTTTGAACAAGGAATCGAAGCCAAAACCAACAACTTGCAAGACAGGCTTTATTACTTAGAGCAGTTTACAGCTGGTCAGCCCAAGAACTTGGTGCAAAGTTGCATGCACATGAATCCAACAAAGCAACAACTGGAATGGAACTTTGGAAACAGAGTAAAGATTACCTCTGCATTCGTTGATAAAGCATTGAACTGGTCAACCATTAAGTCGGATGATGCTTTTGCATTAAGATCGTATATGCATTATTCTTAAGAAGCTGTTTTAATACCATGAATGAAGATGGTTTTATTAATGAGCTGGAAAATGCTACAAATATGAGAATTATTGTGTCCAAGCTGCCTTTCAGATTGCGAGATAAATGGAGAGTGGCAGTCTTCAACATTGGAGAAAAAACGCAATCGCAGACCAACACTGAAGGACCTGCTGAAATTTTTGGAAAAGCAAGCAAAAGCTGCATTGGATCCTGTCTTTGGAGAAGTCCAGAACCCAAAAGAACGGGTAACTCTTCAAACAACAAAACCAGTATACAAGTCTAAAGCCAACTTTGCTACTTCTGTTGTCCCTTTAGACCCAACAGACCAATACACCACAGCCAAGTTGTAAGCAGTCAAAGACTGAAGAAGGAAATTAAACAAAAATCCATTGTCTTTTCTGTGACAAAACCCATTCTATTGAACTTTGTGATTCATTCGGCTTAGAAGACTTGGATAGAAGTGGATACATTTGGAATGTTGTTATGTGCATTTGGAAATAAATGGATTACTTGAAAAAGCTGTTGTGAAAAGTGCGTGCAAAACCGCCACCAAACCCCTGAGCCCACGGCCTTGAATTTAGAACTTTGGAACGAGAAAAGGCCGCAACAAGTGATCTGTGTTAAATTATGTTTCCAATGTATGTTTAAGTGCATCAATGTATGTATTGCCCATGTCTGTTTGTATGGGAGCTGGGTAACCCCTCAGTCATAAGACATGGTATGAACCAATTAGCTCAATTGGTTGGCTTTAAAAGCAAGGCTTTGGTGAGAAAAGGGAGAAGTCTTGTGAGAGAAGTCTAAGTGAGTGCTTGTTGGATGCAACAACTTGTTGTGAGGTTGTGGGCTGAGAAACTTTTGCATTGCAAACCGGTTGGTTAATTTTCTTTTGTTTTGTTGTCAAGTCTTTTTGTTTCTATTTGTTTGCACTGTTTTCGCACTGTAAATAAATCTGCACTCTCCACCAAAACGCACGTTTGCTTGCTGTGTCTTCACCCCATCATCACTTCACCTCAGTGAGTTCTAGCCGCTTATCCTGCGTGTCAGTATGGACCGCAAGGGCCGTATTTTCACAAACATTAGTATACACTATGTTGGTGAAATGTGGAGTGGTGAAATTATACCATAAATAAACACACACACATACATACACACACACAAGGAGGATGTATAAACTGTGATCTGACACCATAAATAGAGGCACGTTTGAAATGCTTTAGAGGACATGTAGAACACACCTCTTTATAACCCAAATTCTGTTCAAAGGACAATGGTGATGTTGTATCAGCCCGTCATTGTTGGCAAAAAGACCATACTAGGGCAGGTACTCAGGTACCTGTAGTAAGTGCCCACAAAATCTTTCAGTGTGTAATTGGAGCGAGGAGATTTAAAATTCATGCTGTTTTCTGTTGTGCTGTAATATCTATATTGAGAGATCAAGACTATAAAGCACACTGTGTGTGTGTGTGTGTGTGTGTGTCAGAACAAAGATGTCCTCTTACCAAGGATAAGGGGGCTCAAAACCACCAAGGCATAGAATTACCCAAGGGGTAAAAATGGCCAAAAATAGCCACCCCTCTCCACACACTCACATACACACTGACACACACTCTTTCCCTATGTAGACTCAAATACAAACACACACACACACACTGAAACTCAAGCAAGGTGCCAAGCAAAAAAAAAACAGTCACCTCCAAACACACGCATAGCCTACAGTACTCACATGTGCAGACGCTGAGATGATCGTGTACACAAGAACACACACACACACACACACAAACACACACACACATACACACAAACACTTGAGAATACACACTTGAGGACACTCCTTGACCTATGTGAGTCCCCAAGGCATATTTCCCTTCAAATCCTCAACAAAACAATTATAGAAAGCCTACAGAGAGAACAGTGTGACATTGACTAAGAACACACACAATGACTAAGGTCAGACACTCGCTATTATCTTCCCTCTCTCTCTCTCTCTCACACACACACACACACACACACACACACACACACACACACACACACACACATCTGCAGGGATATACAAACATAAAGTACAAACATATTGTATACATGCACAAGTAAATTAATAACATATAGACACAGATCACCATGGCTCTAACAGAAACACACACACACACACCTGCAGGGATATACAAACATAAAGTACAAACATACTGTATACATGCACAAGTAAATTAATAACATATAGACACAGATCACCATGGCTCTAATAGAAACACACACACACACAGACACCTGCAGGGATATACAAACATAGTACAAACACATACATGCACAAGTAGACTTAGTAAACAAGTACATATAGACACATATCACCATGTCTCTAACAGAAACACGCGTGCACACACATACACACACACACACACACACACACACACACACACACACCCTTCTTTTCTCTCTCATGCTGGCTTTTGTGTTGTCTGTGTCTTCACTTCCTCAGTATCTGTAATCAGTCTTTAGAGTAGGGCATCAATCTGCCTATTGAGACTGAACTCTGTGGCTTATAATGATTGACATTACAGGAATAAATGAACCACCGTTAACACACATACACACACACACAGAAACAGACGCACAGATACACAGACAGACAGACACACACACACACTATGAGGGGCCGTCTAGCCCTTAATTCATACTTGGTCTTACACACACTATCATAATCTTGCACATACACCACTATACTCATGCACACTCACTATTATAGTCATTTTACATGTATGTATGAGAGGGTATAGTCGTGTATGTGAGAGAGTATAGTAGTGTATGTGAGAGAGTAAAGAGTATAGTAGTGTATGTGAGAGAGTTTAGTAGTACATGTGAGAGACTATAGTAGTGTATGTGAGAGACTATAGTAGTGTATGTGAGAGAGTATAGTCGTATATCTGAGAGACTATAGTAGTGTATGTGAGAGAGTTTGGTAGTGTATGTGAGAGAGTATAGTAGTGTATGTGAGAGAGAGTATAGTAGTGTATGCGAGAGAGTATAGTAGTGTATGCGAGAGACTATAATAGTGTATGCGAGAGAGTTTAGTAGTGTATGCGAGAGAGTTTAGTAGTATATGCGAGAAGGTATAGTAGTGAATGCAAGAGAGTATAGTAGTGAATGTGAGAGAGTATAGTGGTGTATGCGAGAGAGTATAGTAGTATATGTGAGAGAGTATAGTGGTGTGTGTGAGAGAGTATAGTGGTGTGTGTGAGAGAGTTTGCATGAAACGGAAGGGAGTTTGCATGAAACGGAAGGAGTTTGATTTCTCAGTTCCTGATTGGTTTGTCAATGTCACTTCTCTCTAGCTAGCCAATTAAAATCAAGGAAGGGGCGGGACCTACACTGTCAACAATGTTCGTGTAGACCTAGTGGTCGAGGAAAAAATCCGCCAAGTCCTATGTGACTAAATATTAAACTACTACTGCAAACCGAATGCCAATTAGGCTACAAAGACATGAGGGGTGCCTATTCTATTGTAATTGCCTAGGCTACCAGCTCCTTTTGTCTGGCGAAGTCATATTTTAGTGAACTGAGTCCTGAAAAATTGCTGCGGGACCTAGCATACTGTCAACACAGTTCGTATAACGTTAGTGGTGGAAAAAATCAGCCAAATCCTATGTGACTAAATATTAAACTACTACTGCAAACCGAATGCAAATTACAAAGACACGAGGGGTGACATATTCTATTGTAATGCCAGCTCCTTTTGTCTGGCGAAGTCATATTTTAGTGAACTCCTGAGTCCTGAAAGATTGCTATTTCAGTTAGCTAGTTAGTTAGCATTAAGCCAGGCAGCAACGACATGCTGCTGGTAGATAGTTTGGTAACCTAGCAACAATAAACACTTGAGCCGCAGCACTATGAAAGGAGCGCTGTCTGGAGCTCTGTTCTAGAATTTTTGGCTGCCAGTTCAAAAATTCGGTAGTTGCACGATTAGAACATTGAGTAGTTCCTGGTTCTTTGGTGAGCGGGGCCATTTCCGGTTGTACTTAGCTTAGCGTCTGTTATAGTAGCCTGGTTAGCATCGTTCATCATTCATTCGTTCGCCTACAGTCATGAGCCTTTTAAGTGTGAAGGGAAAGCGGTTTACTTTTCAACGCCAAATACGTAAAACGTCTTTACACTGTTGTGTACCACAGTGTACAAATTCTTCGAGGTTTAACTCACAGTTGAGTTTCCACCGTTTCCCCGCCGATCCTGAGGTAAAGGCAAGATGGCTGGTAAAGATACGACGGGACAACTTTGTTCCTACAGAAGGGACTCGGGTTTGCAGCAGACACTTCCTCCCGGATGACTTTACCACTGCCGAGGGGCCAAAACGATTGAAGAAAGGTGTCGTTCCCTGCTTGTTTTCGTGGAACAACTTCTCCTTACCAGCTCCCAGGCTTAATGTCTGGCAGCGACGTCCAAGACCCCCGTCCCCTGACATGGCCTGTGTGTCTGACCCTCCAGAAGCACCGCTGCCACCACCGCCTGATCATACATACAGTGTGTCAACGTCAACGTCATCTTTTGAGCTAGTAACCAAGTGTGAAGCCCTTACGCAGAAGGTCGCTGAGCTCCAACACCAGCTGGAATACATTCAACGGCAATCTTGTTTTGGACTGCAGCACATCGTTGGATCCGATGCGGATCTCCGGTATTACACCAGGTAGGTTTATAATGGTGTCGCCTCTTTCTGCTTGGTTCAGGGCCACTTGTTAACACACTAGCATGCTTTATCCACGTCTGGACATTCTTCCTGCATAGTTGCTACTACTAGCATAAAACCAAAATCATATAATGACAAGGGCTATGTAAAAAAATAAAATGACAACTATGTACGTTATTCATTTTTTTTAGGTGAATAGGGTTAGGCAGCCTTGATGTGTGTAGCTTAGGCTATATCTGCTCAAGGATTGATAACGTTAATAGCCTAAAGGATAAGATACCCTTGTTAATAAGACTACACTGATATAGTGACAGTATAGGCCTAGTAGCCTGTCACAATAATATTTTGCAAAGCATCATTTTCAACATTCATACTGATACTATGTGATTTGTACTCCTCCTCTAAGCATATAGCATATTGTGATTATATTTTTGCAGATTTGCTTCCTATGAGCACTTCAAATGTTTTTGGGAGTTGGTGGAGCCCGCTGCTAAGACTAAGATGGTACGGATCACCTCTAAGGCCTCTGGTAGCAGTGAACCAGCCCAACCGAGAGCTACGAAGCTTGCCCCTGTGGATGAGCTGTTGCTCTTTCTGATGCACCTCTCTGCAGGTCTGGACCTGAGGGACCTCGCCATCCGTTTCAGGATTCATTCATCCACGGCCAGCAGAATAATCACAACGTGGACCCACTTCCTGTATCATCTGCTTGGTTCCACTCGTCTCTGGATTCCACCAGAAGAAGTGAAAGCTCATCTACCACCAGATTTTTCCTTTTTCCCTGATACACAAGTGGTCCTTGATTGCACAGAGATCTACTGTCAGACTCCCTCCTCTCTCCTTCTGCAGAGTGAAGTCTACTCTACATACAAGTCGCACACCACCTTCAAGGCCATGATTGGTGTAATGGCCTTGAAGGTGGTAAGGACAGTGTAATTATCTTTGTCTCACCACTGTATGCAGGTTCAATGAGTGACAGGGAGATTTTCAGGTTGTCGGGCATCACTAAACTTCTTACACCAGAGATGGCCATTATGGTGGATAAGGGCTTCTTGGTGGACAATCTCTGCCCAGGAAAAGTGTACCGACCAGCTTTCCTGTTGAAGAACACACAAATGACCAAAGAGGATGTCCAGAAGACACAGGCAATTGCCCGTTTGAGAGTCCATGTCGAGCGCAGCATCAGTAGGGTGAAGGAGAACAAACTATTTGATGATGTCATCCCTCTGTCCATGTGTGGAAGCATTGACCAGCTGTTTTCTGTTGCATGCCTCCTGTCCAATTATCAGAATGGACCGCTGGTTAAGGCATGGGCTGCAAAGAAGTGAGAGCTTTAAAGTGGTTAGTTTTTAGAATTAGTTTTGTCACTTAATAATCAGTTCTTTCATCTAATGATCAGTTATGCAAATAATCAGTTCTTAATGGTTTAAATGTTTTATTGTTCATTTTTACAAATCTATACAACTGAACAGATTTCTGTTCGTTACAAACAAGTTATTGTTGTTAGTGTTTGCACAAGCAATGTTATTTCCATTTTACAAATCTATACAAGACTTGTGTACCAGAAAACAAGGCACAGGTGGTCATGTCTGCACAAGCAATGTTATTTTAATTTTACAAATCTATACAAGACTTGTGTACCAGAAAACAAGGCACAGGTGGTCATGTCTGCACAAACAATGTTATTTCCATTTTACAAATCTATCCAAGACTTGTACCAGAAAACAAGACAAAGGTGGCTATTTTTGCCCAAGCGATGTGGACACAGGCTCACGAGTCACTGGCAACAGCAGACAAGGTTACCAAAAACGTTTGCCAGCCAAACTGTAATGCACGTCTTTTTTGGAATGTTGCTGGAATGCTAGCTAACTACTGCAATGGCAGCAATCTTTCAGATCTCAGTTCACTAAAATATGACTTCGCCAGGCAAAAGGAGCTGGTAGCCTAGGCTATTAGGCTACAATAGAATAGGCACCCCTCATTGTCTTTGTAGCCTAATTTGCATTCGGTTTGCAGTAGTAGTTTAATATTTAGTCACATAGGACTTGGCTGATTTTTTCCTCGACCACTAGGTCTACACAAACATTGTTGACAGTGTAGGCCCCGTCCCTTCCTTGATTTTAATTGGCTAGCTAGAGAGAAGTGACATTGACAAACCAATCAGGAACTGAGAAATCAAACTCCTTCCGTTTCATGCAAAGTCTCTCACATACACCACTATACTCTCTCACATACATGTATACTACTATACTCTCTCGCATACAACACTATACTCTCTCACATTCACTACTATACTCTCTTGCATTCACTACTATACCTTCTCGCATACACTACTAAACTCTCTCGCACACTACTGAACTCTCTCGCATACACTATTATAGTCTCTCGCATACACTACTATACTCTCTCGCATACACTACTATACTCTCTCTCACATACACTACTATACTCTCTCACATACACTACCAAACCCTCTCACATACACTACTATAGTCTCTCACATATACGACTATAGTCTCTCACATACACTACTATAGTCTCTCACATACACTACTATACTCTTTACTCTCTCACATACACTACTATACTCTCTCTCACATACACTACTATACTCTCTCACATACACTACCAAACTCTCTCACATACACTACTATAGTCTCTCACATATACGACTATAGTCTCTCACATACACTACTATAGTCTCTCACATACACTACTATACTCTTTACTCTCTCACATACACTACTATACTCTCTCACATACACTACTATACTCTTTACTCTCTCACATACACTACTATACTCTCTCACATACACTACTATACTCTCTCACATACACTACTATACTCTCTCAGAGTTTCCTTCTTCAGTCTTTCTGCTCATGTTCAATATAGCTGAACTGGGATCAGCTGAAGCAATTTGACATTTAGTATAAAATGTTGATCTATGTGTAGATGAGGCCGATGCATCTTTTAGTAACACTTCTATTAATCATTTATGAAGCATTTGTAAACAATTACTAAATGCTTTGTTCCCCATTTGTAAAGTATTGTTCCTCATTAATTCTCATCAGTAAAACATTTGTACTCACAATTATAAATTATTTGTTCATAGTAAATAAGCTTATATCTAAAATATGTTTATAAATTGTTTTTAAGTAAGGGATAATGGACGACACAGCGTTTGGTTCACAGACAGAAATGCACGTTTGAGGTGGTACAACAGCGAGAAAACCGCGAAGAAATGGCCAAAACTGGACAGGGACCCTTTAATCGATAAAACTGTCTTGTTTGTAGAACTACTTCTTTCCGCCACGTATCAACTAATTTCTCAACTTGCAGGATTTTTTTGCAGGATTATTTTACTTAGCCTACTGCCATGTAACTAGCTAAAAGCCACCTCTGTCATATGCTATAATGTTGTTATGTTCTGACCGTCTGTATTTTACAGCTTTGATGAAACATGACAGTTAATTTATACTTCACGAATTGTACAAGTGTGATACGGCCAAAAAATTGGAGCTACTTCATAGGTGTGCAAATAACCTACAGTTATTACACAATCTAAAGAACGCATGACAATGGGAAATTTAACCAAGCAGTCGCATGATACTTAATAAATGATGCAATAATAATTTGTTAATGAGGAACAAAGCATTTAGTAGTAGTTTACAAATGCTTAATAAATGCTTAATAACATGTTGTTATTATAAAGTGTTACCCATCTTTTTATTGAAAATAACAGGCTTGAATTGCCACTTGCTTACTGATACATTTTGGTGATATAGCTTTGGGAAAAATGAAGAGACCACTGTACATTTTTCTGATGTCATCCTACGGTTGCCGAGTGACATTCGAATGAGTTGACGGTCATATTCAAAATTAAGAGACAAATGTAAATTTCAATATGACCGCCAACTCAAAGAAAAAAAACAATTATTTTGCCACATTCCGCTTAGAAATAGTGTTTCGAAAATAGATACAGTACCATTTCAACTCATACAGCGCACTGATTCACGCTGCTTTTTTAAGTCCCGCACTCGACACGCCCCTCCCCTCTGTGCACAGGCCACTCAAGCAGTTTTGGGTCTTATGTGTGTGTGCTTGTGCAGTCGGTTCACTATAATAGGTATAGACCCTTTCAACAATAAAAACAAAAACAATGCATGAACGTTCTATTTGGGCCCCAATCTACTTCCTCTGCATTAAGATAACATATGGAATGTTAAAAAGGAAGTCTTGTGGGGCCAACTATGATGCTGATAATGGAACTCTCTTGAAAGGGTCCATAATAATCATGAACCACAGCAAAATTGTAATTAGCGCATTCTCTTCTACAGTAAGTTTGTTATTACTGTCAATCAAGGCACCCAAACTACTCAGAGAGGTTATGGCAAGATGGCTAATCTAACACCTGGTTGTTGAAATTAGCATGCTATAATGTTACAGCTTATCAATTGCTTGTATTAGTGCAAGTGGATAACATTTGGCAAATGTCCAAATAGATTATGAAACATATTTTCCAAGACCCAGAGGAGAAAACAACAAAGCATTTAAAGCAAACTTACAAAACACACGGGGAAACTAAACATTCCGACTAGCGGAATTAATTTAATTATTAGCTATCCAGCTATCAACCAGTTGTTTCAACCAGTGTTGCTGTGGCAGCTGAAGCAGAGAGCCAAGAAAAGATAACTAATGAGAAGAG
Organism: Alosa sapidissima; assembly: GCF_018492685.1. Taxonomy (NCBI): domain Eukaryota; kingdom Metazoa; phylum Chordata; class Actinopteri; order Clupeiformes; family Clupeidae; genus Alosa; species Alosa sapidissima. The sequence continues at coordinate 13,848,334 of NC_055974.1, forward strand.
GAGCAAGAGGAAAGCTGCTAATACGCTTATGCTGCGACAGAGGGCCAACTAGTGCAGATACAAGCCCCCCCCCCCACCCCAACCCTCGATTTAATCTGTAATCAGTAATAATCGTTATTATTACAATTTTGACCAAAATAATCGTGATTATGATTTTTGCCATAATCGAGCAGCCCTACGACATACTTTAAAATGTATAAACAAATGCAGTCTTTAAACATACAATAAAATGTCATGATATTGTTGTTGAACTTATTATTATTATTATTATTATTATTATTATTAGTATTATTATTTCTAATGAATAAAGATGACCAATTAGAGAGCAGACACTTTAGTGTGTCTCTGAAAACACTGCAAGACTTTAATATATCCTGGAAGACAACTTCAAGTTGTACTCCACTGCAGGTGATGAGAGGTTGGTGGTTAAGTGTGCAGGTGTGTGTGTGTGTGTGTGTGTGTGTGTGTGTGTAGGTCTAAGAGTCCCTGTTGTGGCGTGTTGGAGAACAGGCTAATTAGCTCTGTGTGAGCGATAGGTCGAGCTGAGAGCTTCATATCTCCATAATGAGCATAATGGCATAGAGAGGCCAACAGAGCCCTGAACAATCGCTCCCCATCTCCCCCTCTCTCTCTCTCTCTCTCTCTCTCTCTCTCTCTCTCTCTCTCTCTCTCTCTCTCTCTCTCTTGTTTCCACCCCTTTTTCCTTCTGTCACTCCTCCCCCTTTTCTCCTTTCCCACACTTTCTCTTCTTCAATCAAGAGGTAAAAACACTCACACACACACACACACACACACACACTCTTTCTCTCTCTCTTTCATGCAAACTCACTCATGCACACACATACTCTCAAACTGGCCCTCACCCACACACACACGTGCACACTTACACACACCTCTGAAACTTACCACCCTCTTTCACTGGAATGACGAAGCCAATTATCCCACCTCTCCAATTGTTACACCCTGAGGATTCTGTGGCCCCACCAGTCCTTATTAATACCAAAAGCACATCTGAAACACGTGCAGGAAGGCCACAGACTTACTCCCAAATTCTCTGCTTTTGCATGGCTATATGACAGCACACTGATTTAGCACAGTAATTGGGTGCACATGCATTTAGCATAGTGAACTATATGTGTGTGTGTGTGTGTGTGTGTGTGAGAGAGAGAAAGAGAGAGAGATTCAGTGGATTTCAGGCTACGTTCACACAAAACCAATGAGTATATTTTTTCTTACCGCTTAAAACCGAATTAATACTTTATTTTTTTATATTTCCATACATTTATAATCAAAAACCAGAACTCAAAAGACACAGAAACAAACAAAAACAAAACAACAAAGAAAACATTACAAACAGAACATTCTGGATTGCATTTTATCTCAATAATAATTTAAGACAAAAAAGTGCATTAAAAATAATAATAAAAATAAATAATAATACTGATAATGATGACAATACATTTAATTATCTATCGTCGCCATGCAAATAAGTGCCATTTCACCCATTTCTCTGCACATTGTGGTTCTTGTACTCTAATCCTGTGGGTTAACTCCTCCATTACACATATATCTCTTACTATCACTTACTTGTACCATTTTTTAGTTATTGCTTTTTTGCAGGCTGCTATCAAAATTTTGAATAGGTATCTGTCTTCCTTTATCACAACACCTCCTGCTATATTACCAAAATACAGTACCATACAGGATCTGGGTATTTCATAACCAAGGATATTGACCATGATCAAGTGCACTTCTTCCCAAAACTGTACAATGACAGGACATAGCCAAAAGATATGAGCATGGTCAACATTTGTAGCTCCACATTTTCTCCAACATGGTTGTTGGGTTGACACAACTTTACTCCTAATTTTGGGGGTAATAAAGTATTGTATAATATTTTTCCAACAATGTTCCCGCCATGAGCGTGACAATGTTGTGGAATGTTGTGTTCTCCAAATGTATGCCCAATCCTCCAGTAATATTGATTTCCAGTTCCTTGTCCCATTTTTGTTTAATATATAGGGTTGTGTTCCCTCTCTACACAACATTAATTGTTGATATAATGTTGATACTACCTTACACTTCCTAGAAGTGTATGCTCCCAACACAGTTTTAATGACTCCATTAGTGTCTGGTTTCAATTTTTTTTTTCCTCTCATAGTAATCCCTTATTTGTAAATATCTAAAATGATCTTGGTTGCACAGAGAAAATCTTTCTTTCATCTCCTGAAAACGTATAAACTTCCCATTCTGTATCAGTTTGCTTAGTGCTGTTAACCCTTTAGGCGCCAGAGGTTTTTTTCCGAAACGATCAATTTTGACATCTTCATTTCAAAAGGCTATATCTTAAAAGTGATAAGATCTAGAGACTTTCTGTAAATTAGAGAAATATTAAGGATGACCCAAAGTTTATGTAGAGATTAAATATTTATATCTAATTTGCATATTATGACGTCATATGGTGGCGGCCATCTTGGATTATAGAATTTTCATGAAAAGTTGCATGTTTGAATGATAAAATGCACCACTTCTTTCCCCCCAAAATGTCCCTCACCTTCTGTATGCTATATTGCACAATACTGAATGCTCAGGTAAATAGTAAGTAGTGAACAAACTGTGTAAATCATTACTAATAAATGGCAGAAACAAACCAAATGCATGTAGCGGTAGACTGGCCTTTTGCTGTAGAGATTTTCCATTTACTACATACAGTAGGCACTCTGATTCCATGTATGGGGCACATATATATTACATACCTGTTTAGTTCAAAAGCTCATTTGCCATGGCAAGGCACAGATCAGGAGTGAGATGACGAGACAAGACAAGAGACAATGTTAGTATTTTTTTTTCTTTTTGTTGTTTTTGTTGATGTTTTTTTGTTTTTTTTCTTAGCTGACAAAGACACACACATCACAAGGACATGAACACACAAAAAGGAACACATAGTGTACTGTATGTCCTAAATGATCAGGGAAGTAGATAGCAAATCAACAGTGTAAATCATTACTAAATGGCTGACTTTTTTTTATTTTATGTAGCAGGCCTTTTGCTGTAGAGATAATGACTCCCTATCCCTATCCATACAGGGCCGGCATTCCCATCATCTTGTGATAGACTATGCATGACCTAATGTGTGTGTGTGTGTGTGTGTGTGGGGGGGAGAGGGAGAGAGCGTGTCACCACCTCCTCCATGCGAGCAGCATGGCCAGATCTGCCTCGCGCGCGCCGAGTGGAGAGAATTTGCGCAGCTCGGACTAGGCCTACTGTCATTCTCATTGCGACTCCCCACACTGCCACTACGTTCCCCCTAACTGTCCTATGAGCACTTCGACCTCGTCTAACATACCCAGTGGCATTAGACAAAGGCTCCACCACGTTACTGTCGCCGCGATTGTGGAGAGGCACACGTTCAGAAGACAGAAGCTAGCGCTATGGATATTAGGCTACCTCCAGCCTCGTTCGCCACACCACTAACACCCTGCTAACTTCCCGATGAACACTCCGAACCCGTGAAACATTATTCCCACCAGTGACATTGGGCAAACGATTCAACGTTTGTGCTTGGTGTAAGCTAAACTATGGAGTAAACTCTCACTTTGTCCAGCTGCATCATTGCAAGGCAGGGACGCATCTGAAGCCTCACTAAACGAATCACCGTCATTTTCTGAAGGCTGATATTCCCCTTCAGAATCAGGGTCCGCGAATAGAAGACCCAACACTTCATTTCAGGTAAACTTTTTTGATGCCATTAGACGATAATCTAATGCAAATACTCGCTGACGTTGACAATATCGCCCTGACAAAGTGGCTCACACGCACACTAGCTCCGGTATTTCATGCACTGATTCAATGCGCTGTAGCTAGAAAGTTTTGTTTAAAGCGTGTCCTTTTTTCGACTCGGGGATGACGTATGACATGTCTGCCATCTAGTGGAGTGGAAGTCGAACGAAATATGACACCCTATTTGACTAAATCGGCCGTTTTATTCAGTACCGCATCTTGTCGACTATAGTCGACTGTGGCGCCTAGAGGGTTAACCCATTTGCCTTCCAGCATTTAAACCTTAGGTCAAGAGTGAATTGCGTATCATATGCTACCCATCTAAGTAATCTGGAGTCTGACTTCAGTTTATGTCTCTGTATTATATCATACCACACCTTTAACGTGAGTTGCATGACTTTGTCCATCTGCTTAAATAGATCTTTAGCCTCCTCCCTGTCCCCAATGAGACTTTGAATTTCCCTTTTTCCCACAAATTGTTCTATATTTTTCCATTTAGCTTCATAGTAATCATCACACCAGCAAACTATAGGTCTAATTTGGGCAGCATGGTAATATTCCTTAAGGTTTAGTAATGCCATTCCCCCTTCTTTTTTCCTAAGTTGAAGTGTCTCAAATTTGATCTGTGGTTTTTGACCATTCCATATAAATCTTGAGATGTCTCTATCCCATATTCTAAACTGTTTTTCTGGAATCTCAGTGGGTAATGCTTGGAAAAGATATAACAACCGTGGTAGGATATTCATTTTTATAGTTTCTAATCTAGAGCTGAAGTCTAAGGCCATAATTTTCCACCTATCCAGATCAGTCCTTATATTTTTATCAACCTTAAGATAGTTAGCTTCATACAGTTTTTCAAATGTCTTGGTAAGAGTTACTCCAAGGTATTTCATTGTGGTTGAATTCCAATTTAGTTTGAGTTTCTTTTTTAAATGTATTCCTGGTGAGAAGTTAAATGTCAATATCTGTGTTTTAGCTATATTCAACTTATATCCTGAGTAAAACCCAAAGGTCTCCAAAAGGTTAAATAGTATTGGAAGACATGTATCTGGGTCTTCAATGTAGCATATCACATCATCTGCAAAAAGTCCAATAATGTGCTCTTCACTTCTAATTCTTATGCCCTTTAGTCCTTCGGCCTGTCTGATTGCTTGTGCCAATGGCTCTATAAAGATGGCAAAGAGCAAAGAGCAATTAGATCTCTCTAATTGTATTTTGTCTGTCAAACTTCCATTGATTTTAATCCTTGCTGTTGGATTTTGGTATAGTGTCTTGATACATTTAATGGCTTTTTCATTCAATCCGAACCTTTCAAGGGTTTGATATAGAAAAGCCCAACTGACACAAACAAAAGCCTTTTCAGCGTCAAGACTTACTAAGGCTGCACTGATGTTACTGTGATTAATATATTCAAGAATGTGTAGTGTTCTCCTTATGTTATCATGAGTTTGACGTCTTTTTATAAAGCCTGTCTGATCCTCATCTATGATATCATTCATAAAATTTTCTAATCTTTTAGAAATGATTGATGTGTAAAGTTTGTAATCAACATTGAGGATTGATATTGGTCTGTACCCAGCACAAGTTTCATTGTTATTTCCCTTAGGAATAACTGTTATTACCGCCTCTTTCCAAGATGGTGGTAAATTGCCCTCTTCAAGAATGTGGTTGAAGGTTCTCTCCAGTATTGGTATAAGTTGATCATGAAATAGTTTGTACCATTCTGTCGGTAATCCATCACTCCCAGGAGATTTGTTTGTCTTTAATCTATTCACCGCCTTCTCTATTTCTGATCTCTCGATACGTGAGGTCAGAAAACTATTCTGCTTCTCCCCAATCTTTGGTAGATCTAACGTCTGCAAAAAAGCTTTTATTTGTTCTGTGGTAGCAGATGGTGGCTGGCTATAGAGATTTTTATAATAATTCCTAAAATTAGATTAAATTTCTTTAGGCTCATATATTATTCCATTCGTTTTTATATCCCTAATCTTATATATTGTTCTATCAGCCTGTTGTTTTCTTAACCTCTTTGCTAGTAATCTGGTAGCCCTTGGTCCAATTTCGTAGTAAGATTGTTTTAAAAATCTTGTCTTCTTTTCTATTTCTGCATTTAATAATCTATCTATATTATTTTTAGTTTCTCTAATTTGCGGTAGCAGTGATGGGTCACCTGTGTTTTTATGTACTGTAGTTGCTCAATATCTAACAATCTCTGTTTTTCTTTCTTAAATGCCTCCTCTTTAGCTTTCTTGATTGAGGCGGTTTTTGCAATTAAATTTCCTCTCAAGACTGCTTTAAGAGCATCCCACAAAATAGTTGGATTAACCTCTCCATTGTCATTTTCAGTTAAATATGTTGTTATGTCTTTTTTTAATCTCTTCAACTAGTATTTTGTTGTTTAAGATTCCAACATTTAGTCTCCATAATTTTCTTTTCTCTTGTGATTTCAGTTGGATCTTTAGACAGACTGCAC
>NC_055974.1:13862086-13902086 GCF_018492685.1 Alosa sapidissima
CTTGTTGAAAGCGTCCATACAGTACAGTATCTTTGTGTTAATGACAAGTTTGCTTTTTCTCTGATATTGAGCTGTTGGCTTGAATCCTCCCATTAATATGCCAGATGTGATGTTCAAAGGCTGAATTTTTAAAAATCTGTCAATAAACCCATGCCACGTAAACACACCTTTGTAAAATAATAAATTAGGCAGCAATCATCTATATGCCTTTTCATCCCCATTTCTGTTTGATGATCTCCATCTGGTGACCTCACCTCATGCCAAATCAAGGATGAGATAGAAAAATAAATGAGACAGAGGGAGGGGTTTCAACAAATGAGCAAGAGCAACGTGTGTCTGCGTGCGTGTGTGTCTGCGTGTGTGTGTGTGTGTGTGTGTGTGTGTGTGTGTGTGTGTGTGTGTGTGTGTGTGTTCTCGGACTGCCCTGAAAAAAAAGACATATAGGTCATCAAGTTGATGGAAATGTGCAGCAAATGAAAACTTTGTAAACAGCAGTTCACAGTGTAAAGCTCATAGTTTTCAAGTGTAAAATTCTCAGAATCAGTTTGCTTTAACATTCCATCATCATTGGACTGGCAAATGCATTCCATAAATAGATCATAGCAGATGGCATATCCTGTATGACTACATCTGTAGAGACAGGGCAAGTTTTGAAATATCATGCCATTACAGCTAAAATTTGTACATCATAGTCTGGTATGGAATCCTAATTTTCCAGAGCTATGATGACAGCTTCAGAAAATAATAACTTGACACTATCAGGTGACTGAATCATGTGACTGCCATGATATCTAATGACATAGAGGGCCAGATGTACTAACACTTTTGCGTCCACTTCAGGCGTATTTGTTTCGCAACGTGCGCGTAAAATCATGGCGAGGTACTGTATGTACAAACAGGCCGCACTGAGGTAAAAACACAGACACGAGGGAGCTGAAAATGGCAAATTGCGCTTTTCCGTGTCATGCATTATGCATTCATGGGAGGGTCAAGGGGAAAGTGGGAGTTTACCGTAAAGAGCTGGGAGGAAGTGTAAAGAGGCGTAAAGAGTGCCTACATGTGTTCTGCAGTATGTACAAAAACTGCTCGTGAACGCGCACGTCTATTCTGCGCCTAAATATTTCTGTGTTGTAAAAGCAGGTGTTAATCCAAATTGCGGTTAAATGCATCAATAATAGAACCAGTTTTGTGTCTTTGTACTATATCAAAAGCAACCTTAACTTTCGTTGGTCTTTCAAATGTCTTACTTTCACTTTCACGTCATCCACTTAAACTTTCCACTTGCTAGATTTGACCAATCTTCCCTAGCCTACAGTACGTGCACAAGTAGTTTGAGTAGAGCTACTGATGTTCATTATCTCCCTGCTTGTTGACATCTTATCAGGTATTGTATTATTTCATGATCGCTAAACGTTTGATTCTTCTTAATGTTGTCATAAACTTCATTCAACTGCGCTTGTATGTATGTTTGTGGACGTTCGTAAATTGAGGTAGGGGGCCGAGAAAGGTGGAGAAAGGCGCAGATTGACCGATGAAGTGAAAGTTTGATAAATACCACGTACACTTGGGTATCACAGCCTTCGCTATCTGCGGTTTGTCCATGTCCACGTTTGCAAATGCACATACATCTGGCCCAGAATGCGCTATGACCAGTTTCAAACCTATAACCTCAGGAAAAGACGAACAGAAGAATTCACATGCAACCCGCAGCTTCCAGATCAAACAAAAAAAAAAAGATAGATACACTACACTTACATAAACAATTGAATTGGAGAAAAAAATACTAGAAAACTAGAAAAAAGCTTTGTTCATTTTCTCTACACAACCTTTGTGTGTCCAGACTGATAATGTCAGCAGACCTTGTGGTGAGTTTACATCAGCTTATTTGCCACTGTGGTAGGAGGACCTGTTGCCTAGCAGCCTGGTCCCTGAGCACATGCCGGCAAGGTACAGTGGAGTTTAATTTGGAGATCAAGAGGGATGAGTGAGTGGAATTGTGTGTGTGTGTGTGTGTGTGTGTGTGTGTGTGTGTGTGTGTGTGTGTGTGTGTGTGTGTGTGAATGTGTGTGTGTGTGCAGGAATGTGTGTCCGTCTACATATCTGTCTGACTTTAGATGTGCCTGTGCAGATGGCTTTCTATCTGTGTCTGGGAGAGAGAGAGCATGCCTGTGTGTGTTTGTGTGGATGTGGAGAAGTGTGTGTATGTGTGTGTGTGTGTGTGTGTGTGTGTGTGTGTCTGTGTGTGTGAATGTGAGTGTAAATGCGGGTGTATGTCTCTGTAATGGTTTGTGATTGTGCTGCCTGGAGTAATGGCACCACCTGTTTTGATCTTGTTTAATGATAATGGATGGGGCTGTGGAGGTCATCTCTCTCTTAACTGACTACAGAAAACTGTCAGGGGCTTCTCTCTCTGTCTCACACACACACACACACACACACACACACACACACACACTGTGTGTGTGTGTGTGTGTGTATGCTTGCACTGTGTCTGCATGCATAGTATATGTTTATGTGAGCTGAAAGTTCTTTTAAGCCTTATCTCCACTGTCTCTTGATTCTTCCAAATGCTTCTGATTTAACACCAATCACACATATCTTGGGAAATTCCCTGTTTATCAAACAATGGGAGAGAGTGAGAAAGGGAGAGAGAGTGAGAAGAGACTGAGGAAGAGATATGAGAGAGAGAGAGAGAGAGAGAGAGGGGGGGGGGGGAGTGAGGGAGAGAGAGGGGGGGGGGGAGTGAGGGAGAGAGAGGGAGAGAGAGGGGGGGAGTGAGGGAGAGAGAGTGAGAGAGAGAGAGAGTGAGAGTGAGAGATATGAGAAGACTTTATTCTATCATCCTCCACTGCTCTGTCATGCAATTCAACCTTAATGAACAAATCCATCCCAGCATTCAATATTCTGCTCCTTTTATTAATTTTCATTATCATCATTTCTTTATTATTATTATTATTATTATTTATTATTATTATTTTTTTACCAATTTTGTGATCATCATCGAGGCAGAAAACAGGGAAAAAAATTATCAGAATTTCTGAGCGTTGAGTAATTGACCTCATCTGTAGCATAGTAAACAACAGAGTCAGATCGTCATTAACCACTTTTTGATAATTGATTGACTTTTGCAGTCATGGGTGAAGCTGTGCCGCTAGTGGCAGTGTTGTCCCTTCCCATCCCATGTACAGGTCTGGTCTGAGGTGTGGCTTGACCTGAGGTCATTTTTTGACCCCACTCCCCATTTCTCTCTCACTCATTTCCTATCTACGCTCTACTGTCCTGTGAATAAAATTCTCAAGAATTTTCAAGATTCTTGAAAATGATTCCCTAGGGATCAATAAAGTATCTATCTATCTATCTATCTACCAAGAAAAGCCCCCAAAATAATTATAATAATAATAAAACAATGTCTGTAAAGATATCTTAATAGAGATGCTGGATTACACTATAACAGCTGTCTCTGCACGTCATTAAAAGCCCATAATAAATATTTTAGATAAAAGAAATACTACAGTCACAGTTACCCTTAAACATTCCCCCTACCCTTCCCCAGCCCAGTCCATCCCTTACTCATGTCTAGACAGCCAATTGAATACTTCAAAAGAATATCTACAATCACAAGAAACATAAAAAAATGCCTCTGTTTGGAGAGTGCTTAGTCGATTAATTGATTCTTAAAGGAGCATTCTGGCCATTTTTCCACATACAGTAGATCTCTGATTCTCGAGGTCACCGAGTACTGTCGGTACAAAACAAAACCCAAAACAATCGGTTCTACCTACCTAGCTCGAGTTGCTGCAGCCAACAGCTAGATAGCCAGGAGCTACAATGCTACACTCTGGGTGCATGAACATACTGTAGAATTCTGAAGTTCGCCTATCTTATGCCCATATACGGAGATCCGGTATCTTGCGGTTTTTTTTTTTTTTTGGAAAGATAACCTGTTAGTTAAACTCTCGCTGGGATGAAGAAGTCTGAAATGCAGACATTTTGCTCTAAACACTTTTATCCTCTGCCTTCGAGTGGGTTCTGTTATCTTCGATAAAATGGCAAATTTAGATTTTTGCTACCCCAGAGCTAACTTGCAGTGCAACTTGCCATAGGCAGTTGTAGCAATTAACACACGAACGTGGGCTCACGAACATGCCCCCAGAGTGTAGCACTGCAGCTGCATGACAGCTTATTGTTTATCACAATAAGTTTCAGTTTTGTCTTCCTCTCTCGTCGTTGATTGGCCTGACATTTGTCTTGTCTGAGGGAAACGTTAGTGAATTATCGTGTCCCAGTATCTCCCTGAAAGGAAGGCGGGGCCAGACTACTCGGTGACCTCGAGAAACAGAGATCTATGTGAAGAATTGCCGGAATTCTCCTTTAATTCTGGGTGACTCTAAATACAGCATGTTTATACGGTATCTAACCGATGTGTAATGAAGGAATCATGGGGTGGACGCCATCTCTTTTTTCACCATTGTCAAGCCTGCCCAGTGCCCACCACAAATTTGTGTTCTCTCTCATCTTCCTTAGATGTTTTAAACAAGCTTGCATGCATTCAGACAATTTTTGGAAAATTATGAAAATTATGACTTTAAAAATGAATTCTAATTTCCTCCATCATCCTCATCATCATCATCATCGATCATCAATCATCATCATCATCATCATCATCATATTCCTCTTCTTCTCTTCCTCCTTCTTGTTCTTTTCTTCCTGAGGAATGGTTCCACCCAGTCCCTCACCCAGACAGCTTGTCAGAAAACTGCGCTCCGGTTCTGTCTGGTTCTGAACATGAAAGAGGCCATCTTCGTGCCGCGGGGCAGCAGCAGAGGCCAGCTCCTCAGGAGCGCTGGAGTCGTCCGTCCGGCTGCTAAACGAGTGCGGCGCGTCTCCCGAGGGTGCGTGAGGGAGTCGAACGAGTGGGTTAGCGCGGCCTGCGCAGAACTTCACAGATGTTTCCGCGTGTCTTCAGGGCAAAAAGCAGATAGGCACAGAAAGAGAGAGAGAAAGATGGGGAGAGAGAGACGGAGAGAGAAGGAGAGAGGGTTGGGACAGTGCTAGTTTGTTTCACAATGCACTGATGTGTAGGAATGTGTGGCCCTTTGATGTGCTTTCACATCAAAGGTTTTCGCTGGCTCTCTAGTAAACCTCAATCTCTCGAGCACAGTCTCTGGGTATATTTTCTGTTCCTGTGCCTTTTACCTCTCTCTCTCTCTCTCTCTCTCTCTCTCTCTCTCTCTCTCTCTCTCTCTCTCTCTCTCTCTCCCTCTCTTTTTCTCTCCATTGTTGTCAACAGCCTTTGTTTGTTTGTTTTTTTGCTCTGGTGGCGGTCTATAGGAGGGGTGTGTGTAGGACATTCTATAACTGTGCAGAAAGGAGGTGAGGAAGGGAAGATGGACAAAGAAAGAAGAGATTGAGAGATAAATAAAGAGATGAGAGATGAGAAAGGAGAGAGAGAGTGAGAGCAGCTGCAAAATAGGTCTGGAAATGAGGCAATAGTATGGGCATCAATAAAGCACACCACAGCTGCCTTCATGATATCACACACACACACACACACACACACACACACACACACATACACACACACACACACACACACACACACACACACACACACACTTATACCCCCAAGTCTTTCTTCTTCCCCTCCTCTCTCTTTGCGGTTTGAATGGGGAGGAAATGAGTGCCATTGGCAAAGCAGAGAGGAGGCTGAGGGTGCTGGATAGGTGGTGGTGTGTGTGTGTTTGTGTGTGTGGTGTGGAGGGGGGGGGGGGGGGGGGGTTACGGATGAGGCTGATTACCATACATACGAGTGTTGGGTAATTACTGATAGAGATTATGTATCAGCATAGAGAGAGGGAGAGAGAGAGAGAGAGAGAGAGAGAGAGAACATGGTTGGGGATGTGTGGCATCAGATGCAGCCGAGTGGTCTTTTGTCTCTCCTCAGCGTTCTGCTGTCGTTCATCTTCTGCCACTTCCCTTTTGGAGGGATGACGTGCGCCAGCTGTTTCTGTCACTTGGCAAAATGAGTCTGTTTAAGGCTGTCATCTCACACATGCAAGCGCACACACACAGACACGCACACATACACACACACACACACACACACACACACACACACACACACACACACACACACACACACACACACTAACACATGAGTACACATCATGGGTACGTATCACACACATATTCGCTCTACTGATGTGCCCATCAATAGGATATAGTGTCCTGTAACAACCCTGGACACTATTCAGTATGCAGGGAGATGAAGCATGTATTCACCAGAGTCTAAACATGCCTGTATCTTCATTTGTACAAAAAGTTAGTCAAAGCATGAGTCCTAGTTGTGGGTTTACAGTAAATGTAAAGCAATTCACATCCATTACATTCATTATTATATTGTGACTTTGCTATGGAAATCCATAGACACACACACACTCACACTCACACACACACACACACACACACACACACACACAAACAGAGAAACACACACACACACACACACACACACACACACACACACTAAGGAGCAAGCACACAAAAACATGAACATGCATTAGACCGACGATGTGTGATGTGTTAACCTTAACCTCTGTCTCTTGACCATGTTTTGTTTGAGGCCATCCTTACTCACTGGTCAATAAATAAATGAAAAGGTCCTGACTCTCCTTGCCTGCTCCCAAAGGAGGCTACCTGCGTGAGCCTTCTCCCTATCATTATTCCTCAGATCCTCTCTTTTCATACAAGACTGTCAATCACACTAATATGGCACACCCACTGCACCCAGTTATATGCTTAATAAAGTGATAATGCTACTCGTCCCCTCCTCTATTTAAGACAAGAGTATTTTTGTTTTTATGTTTACCATTTTTCTTTTCTCTTCATTTTTGTCTTTGTTTTTCACGGCTCACAACAGGAGATCATGCTTCTAGTATTGGAAGCAAATTGAGCTCTTCCTTCCAACTCCCCTCCTCTCCCTCCAACCCCTTCGATGCAAGACACGTTATCAAACAGCACCACGCTGAATGAGAGTATTTTTTTGTGAGCCTGTCAAAATCGCTTTGACAAAGAGCAGGATACCTGTTTGTGAGTTGCTCAGCTTAGTGCGGCTCCACACTACTGCTGTCAGACACACCGGCATACACACACAGACACACACACACGCACACGCACACACACAGACACACACACACACACAAACTATGGAAATCCCTTTTGATGCCTCACATCCTGCTGTACTTTCACTGGAAGAAAAAGCACTCTGGATTCAAGGTTTCAGTAATATACATAAGGAAACAAGTGAGAATGAGACACAGAACTCATGCAGGGTGTCGGTTTGATGATGATAATAATTGCAAGGGATGTACTGCACCTGTGGTGGTAGTATGATGCAATGAATGAAATGTAGGAGAATGTAGGTTTTTCTTTTTCCGATGAAATCCCTTGTGGAGCATTGCTTGATGAACGCAATTCAAAAGGCTGGGGCACCTCACCACCATGAACCAAGTCACGCGATTCTCATTGTGTTGTCAAGATGAAAGGGACAAGAGTAGATAGGTAAGGGATAACGCTCATGCTAACAAAATAATGTAGGATCTAAATAATAAAGAATAAAGAAATAAAAAATACATCAGAATTCAAGACATCCTCTGTCAGGAGCACAGAGGACTCAACCAGAGAACTCAATAGGAAACGAGTGCAGGTGCACTCTGGGATAGCGAGAGGCCAATGATTCATTAAGGGCGAGTCAAGGAATCCGTGTCCCAAATCACTTACACTTCCCTCCTTTCCCCTCGTGCACTCTTGTTCCACCCTGCGCTTGATAGGATTTCTCCATTCACTGACATCGAGCGTGGGGTGAACCCTTACGGTGAGAGCGCGGTGATTCGGGACGCCACTTGTATCCTCCCCGGGGTGTGACATCATTAACCTCTCTCTCCTCCCCACAACTCCCTCTCCTGCTCACTCAGAGGCTAAAGGAGAGCAGAAAGGACAAAGATATAAGAGAACATGGAGCTCTGTGTGTGTGTGTATGTCTGTGTGTGTGTGTGTGTGCATATATATATATATATGTGTGTGTGTGTGTGTGTGTGTGTGTGTCTCTCTGTGTGTGTGTGTGTGTGTGTGTGTGTGTGTGTGTGCATATATATATATATATATATATATGTGTGTGTGTGTGTGTGTGTGTGTGTGTGTGTCTCTCTGTGTGTGTGTGTGTGTGTGTGTGTGTGTGTGTGTGCATATATATATGTATATATATATATGTGTGTGTGTGTGTGTGCGTGTGTGTCTCTGTGTGTGTGTGTGTGTGTGTGTTTTGGGGGAGGGTGAATTGCTTACGTATTCAAGGGCTTCACAATAGCCTTCCTCCATTCACATGTCCCCTTCACTTGTTCATTCACCTTATCTCCGTGCGTTCCATACAATGCTGTAAAATGCAAAGGCTGAAACGGGCGGCCAAAGTGACCTCAGACAGCTCTTTTCCAACACCCACAGGATGCTAGAATGACAAGGAGTTTAACCTGCATGAGTTCAAACTACCACAAAAGTCACACATACCTCATGCTGGAAAAGGTAACAATGGCATGCTACACTGTGGATGAACACAACACATGACAGATGAGAGATGCTGTGTGGATTGAACGTGACCATCATGCCTGAATGGAACTGCTGGGAAAACTTCCATCAGTCGAACTTTCCTGTTCATTTCCCCGTCCTGGGAATCACAGTGCACGTTTTTATCATCATCATCATCATCATCATCGTCGTCATCATCGTCGTCATCGTCATCGTCATCGTCATCGTCATCGTCATCGTCATTGTCATTGTCATTGTCATCGTCATTGCCATCATCATCATCCCCGTCTGCTTCTTCATCATCTTCTCTCATTCTGATTGGAGGATTACTACTCCACTGCCACCACAGAGGTGAAAAAAGTGGGGGGAAAGCAGGAGAGGAGATGAAGGGTCTGACGGGCCGGCGGTGGTGATCACGTGCAGCATGTCGTGTCCATCTGAAGGACAGGCTGCAGGTCAGGTGACAGACAAGGATGAGCAGGGAAATGTTGCCGTGTTGCTGCCGCCATCATATTTTTGTGCCACGTTCGGTGCTCAATGTTTGTTTTTCCCACCCATCTGTCCAACACCCCAGGAAGCATAGTATAATGTTATTCAGTGTGTGTGTATGTGTGTGTGTGTGTGTTGGCCAATGTAGTATAATGTCATTCTCTCTCTCTCTCTCTCTCTCTCTGTGTCTCTCTCTCTGTGTGTGTGTGTGTGTGTGTGTGTGTGTGTGTGTGTGTGTGTGTGTGTGTGTGTGTGTTGACCAATGTAGTATAATGTCATTCTCTCTCTCCCGCTCTCTCTCTCTCTCTCTGTCTGTGTGTGTGTGTTGGCCAATGTAGTATAATGTCATTCACTTTCTCTCTCTCTCTCACTCTGTGTCTGTGTGTGTGTGTGTGTGTGTGTGTGTGTGTGTGTTGGCCCAGGCTGATGGCAACCAATTTAAATGGCACACAGAGCTGGAAGAATGCTCCCTCCATGGTCTCACTGCCCTGGGGAAAGGTCCCTCCCTAACTGATAAACTATTAGTGTGTGTGTGTGTGTGTGTGTGTACACCCATGCAAGAATGCACAGTATGTGTCTTTGCATATTTGGCAGATTCTTGGTTATATGTATTCTTTCTGTATAAGTATTGCTACTGTGTAAACATGTGTGTGTCCCTACCTCTCTCTCTCTCTCTCTCTCTCTCTCTCTCTCCTCTCTCTCTCTCTCTCTCTCTCTCTCTCTCTCTCTCTCTCTCTCTCTCTCTCTCTCTCTCTCTCTCTGTGTGTGTGTGTGTGTGTTTTGTGTGCATTGTCATGTTTGTCTCTCCATAACAATCTGTGAGTAGAAAAGGAATATGATTGTATCACCTTCATATATACTGTCTGTGTATGTGTGAGTGTTTTACATATTTGTACTATCTGCAACAACAATTTGTAAAAAAATCTAGTGTTAACAGTTTAATGCGCATATTTCTAAATCTAACTGCAGCCGTAATGTTCACACTTGATTCCTTTCAGGATGTCACTGCAGGGAACTCACAATTAGTGAGATCAAATCTAGGTTGACTAGAATGACACTGTTTTTAGCATAAGATCCTCTGGGGGGAAACCAGGCCACTGTAGATAGTCTTATTAATATGCATGTACATGGCGTCTTTACTGTGTTTTCTTTTCGTTTTCAGCAGAGGCCTTTGAACTGTCATGTGCCGAGAGTTATTTTCTTTTCTCCCACTAAACCCCCCTGCCACATTTTTTTTTTCCTGGAGCATTTTTGATACATTATGAATAAAAGAAAAACCCTCAACTTGTCTGGTTATGTAAAGTTTGAAAAAACACGCGCGTTGCACGCACACACACACACACACACACACACACACACACACACACACAAACACACACACACACACACACGAGTACATGCGTACAAACACACTGTTGGAGGTACACACACTGAATTTCTCTGCTTACTGCACACTGAAGATGAGTAGTGAAGCCTGCGATGAATACTTAATGAATGTGCATGTTAGGTGTCGGAGGGGGACATGCGGTGGTTTCAAAAAAGCCGGTCTTTGCGTGTTAGTTTGTCAACATGCTGCCACTGCGTTTACCTGAGAAAGAGAGGGAGAGAGAGAAAGAGAGAGAGAGAGAGCACGGGGAGAAAGAAGGAGAGAAAGGGAGAAAGAAGAGATGCCCAAATACGTACAGCTCACCTTGAAGACGAAAAAGCACTTTATCTATTGGTGAATTATAAATGAGAGGCAAGGTTCCTATAAGCCGTACTCACAACAGTGAACCTATACCTGTCAGCAACTCAACAACGAATAGGTGGTTCCTGGGGATCTGAAGGTTTTTATTTTTAAGGATTTATTGACAAGATAGAAATGCCAACCTTCTACTCTCTGTTATTCAGGGTTACTCTGACATTTCCAGTAGGATAGAAATCACCAGTAACAATGTGTGTGAGTGTGTGTGTGTCAGGAAATGGCTTTTTGGTCCTCTCCTGTCTTTACAGTAAATATGCCATACTTGGATTGTTATGTAGAGAGGGTATATTAATGTTACTTATCTTTGTGTGTGTGTGTGTGTGTCTGTGTGTGTGTGTGTGTGTGTGTGTGTGTGTGTGTGTGTGTGTGTGTGTCTGCTTACATGGCCACTTGTGTTTATAAAGTCATTATGTCATTCCACCCAGAGTCTGAAATTTAAATCAATTACACAGTAAAGGTCACGTCGAAAGTGCAAACAAAAGCCTTAATTGGCTGCTGTTGAAATCCACTACACACACACACACACACACACACACACACACACACACACATTTACACAAAAAACCACACACATCTACATGTGTAAACATGCAGGAACACACTTACACAGGCTCTCTCTCTCACACACACTCAAACACATTTAGAGGGGCGGAAAACCTATGTCCTTCATGCCATCAGTATCACCATGACGACAGCACTCTAAATGGTTAAGGTGACACCAATCTGATAAAGTGACAGATACAAACACACCACACACACGCAGACAATAATGTGCTCACATACAAACACATATTGACACACACACACACACACACACATACACACACACAAACACACACACACACACAAACACAAACACACACACACACTCAAACATCACACTCACACCATCACAAAACACTTGGCGGAGCATTCCCTCTCCCGACCCCGTGCTATGAATACCTCCGCGACATTACAGTATGATGCCGGGTACAGATGTGCCGGCTGGCAAGCTGTCGCACGTTGCCGCGGAGTGATTGGCAGGTGTTAATCCCGGTGGTATTCTGTGAGGAACAGCGGGAGCCCACATTGTTGGGGAAGCTGATTGGAGACCTGTCAATGGTAATGGCTGGATTACGCCAGGGCTGCCAACAGGAGAAGAGAGAGGGAGTTTTTATTTATTTATTCACATGTCACATGCACAGTGACAGGGGCTTTCTCTTTGGTGATGATGACAATGGGGATGGTGCAGGTGATTGTGCTGTGAATACACTACACTGTAGAGACAGAGACGAGAGAGAGTGTGTGTGTGTGTGTGTGAGAGAGGGGGGGGGGTGAGAGATCCATAGATAAATGGATGAGCAGCTGAGAGAGAGAGAGAGAGAAAAATGTGTGTGTGTGTTTGTGTGAGGATGTGTGTGTGGGTGTGTATGTGTATGTATGTGTGTATGTGTGAGGGTGTGTGTGTGTGTGTGTGTGAAAGAGAGAGAGAGGCAGAGAGAGAGAGAGTGTGGGGGTAGATCCACAGATAAATGGATGAGCTGAAAGAGAAAAGGAGGGAAAGGAAAGACAACTACACTGAGCTAAAGAACAGCGTCAGAGAGACAGAGGAGAGATTGTGCTAAAGAACAGCGTCAGAGAGACAGAGGAGAGATTGAGCTAAAGAACAGCGTCAGAGAGACAGAGGAGAGATTGTGCTAAAGAACAGCAGCAGAGAGACAGAGGAGACATTGTGCTAAAGAACAGCGTCAGAGAGACAGAGGAGAGATTGTGCTAAAGAACAGCAGCAGAGAGACAGAGGAGACATTGTGCTAAAGAACAGCGTCAGAGAGACAGAGGAGAGATTGAGCTAAAGAACAGTGTCAGAGAGACAGAGGAGACATTGTGCTAAAGAACAGCAGCAGAGAGACAGAGGAGAGATTGTGCTAAAGAACAGCGTCAGAGAGACAGAGGAGAGATTGAGCTAAAGAACAGCGTCAGAGAGATTGTGCTAAAGAACAGCGTCAGAGAGATTGAGCTAAAGAACAGCGTCAGAGAGATTGAGCTAAAGAACAGCGTCAGAGAGACAGAGGAGAGATTGAACTAAAGAACAGCGTCAGAGAGATTGTGCTAAAGAACAGCGTCAGAGAGACAGAGGAGAGATTGAACTAAAGAACAGCGTCAGAGAGATTGAGCTAAAGAACAGCGTCGGCGAGACAGAGGAGAGATTTAAAAAACGGGAGGCTGAAAGTACTGAAGGAAGGGAGATAAAGAAGAATGGAAGGCACTGTGTCAAGGGACACCTGTCACATTTCTCCCTGACTACTCTGAAATGGCATGCGAGAGAGAGAAAGAGAGAGAGAGAGAAAGAGTGAGAGAGAGAAAGTCAGGGCTCTAAATCACTCTAAGAGATGTGGCCAGGAAAGCCCACCATAAAACACAAACCGACCGCTGACCGCTACACACACTATCACACACACACACACACACACACACACACACACACACACACACACACACGCATACACACACACACCACTCTCAGATGTGCTGTGCTTTTCTTTAGACACAGAGGCCAGAGGGCAAATAAGAGCTTAGCCCTTGATAATAGTTCATAGACAGGTCTGTACAATATATGACAGTAAATAAAACAACACAGGTAGAATATAATAAATGTGATAGAGTGGGACTGTGTCTTAAACAGAGTATATTTATTGTTCTTGTCAAATGGTGGGAATGGTATAAAATTGTATTGATTGCATGGCATGATATGACACAGTATGATGTGGCATAGTTTGTAAGATATAGCGTCTATTTGTATTTATAATACTTCCAGGACCTCACCCACATTTAAACATAGAGCCCTATTGTAAACACTGGGCTAAATGCAAAGTCAGTCAATGGGCAAAGTCCTTGTGCATGAGCTAAAGCTATTATGTAGCATGTAAGAGGACTGAGCTGAACCACCGATGTCTGTGCTTAGGATGTACATTATATTTTAATCAAGGACCAAACAAAACACACCAGGGAGGTTAGGTAGCTCAACCCTCCCTTGAATATTTCCAGAAAAATTCCACACAAGGTTTCGTTTTTGTTTGGGGGACAGGCTGTTGTTTGTTTCCAATTTTCGGAGCCTTGGCTGCCTACAGAAACCATTTGTCTTACAGTGTACTGTACTCACAGAATGGGCAGCTAGCAGTCGTGAGGAGATGATTGCTGAACGTGACAAAAAATATTTTGTGCTTGAAAATGTGTACGATCGCTGACTGCACCTTTAAGATTTTGCACTTTGCCTGACATTTAAATTAGGGCGTCATGCACAGAGTTGGCCTCTGAGTTTAACACATGTTTTTATTATAAACTGCAGATTTGGTCATGAAGAATTGAAGGTCCCCAGTCAAGAAAAATGACCCTGCAGTGGCCCTCCTCTGCACTACACTAAGAGATCACAGTGAACCAGAAAACTGAGATGACCCCCCCCCCCCCCCCTCTCTCCCCACTGAGCTTATCCTCAACACCAGCATCGTTTACCACTCACTCATCACCGTCTTGTCTGATCCACACTCACACCCCTTGTCCAAATCCTTGTCCGAGGCCTCCGAAGTCTGGTCGTCTGTCACACACACGGGTGTGTCAGAACCACAGACGTGCTCCGTCCCAGTCGGAAACATAAAGCACTCGGCCATGCTTTACACAGGCTCTGCAGAGGAGAAGTGGATGGGTCCCCAGGTCTGACCGGTCAATATCTGTGTGTGTTAGATTTGTCTTGGCTGAGACAGTGCGTGGAGTTGCACAAGGGACTGGGCTATTGATCTGAGCCTGCCTTGTCACATTCCACAAGGCTGGTGTTGTTCAGTGATATTGTAAGAGGTAAGGTGAGGTAAGTGTGTGCATGATTGTGTGTGTGTGTGTGTGTGTGTGTGTGTGTGCGCACTTCAAGCTTACACTCGGGCTTGCTCTCTCGCTCTCTCTCTCTTCAAACACACTCACACACACACACACACACACACACACACACACACACACACACACACACAAAGAGTCAGTCCCATTCAAACCACTCAGGCTACAAAATCCCCAGCGTGTTAGAAAGGCATTCCGTATGCATGGATGCTCCAGTAATGATCCACATAATAATCTGCTGCATCTGCATGAACAGACATACATTATATTACTGATTATATGATGTGTGCCAGGGGATGAGAGAGCGGCGATGGGGGGACGGCTGTGGAAGGAGAGAGAATGGAGGAGAGAAACGAAAATGTGCCAGCTTGTTCAGTGGAGGCTGTCTTTACAGGGTGCACAACCTGTATAACTAATTCATGAAGCAAACAATGTTTTGGGTCGGCAATACTGTTGCGCGAATGTGGCCACTTCTGGTGCATCACATCTTCTTGGATTTAAACAACTGGCTGGTTGTACGTAGTCTTGTTGGAAGGGAGGGTTTGGTGTGCGTGCGTAGAGTGCGTCATGGCCTCATATACTAAACCTACAGTATTATGTGCTTTCACAGTCTCTCTCTCTCCCTCTCTCTCTCTCTCCCCCCCCCTCTCTCTCTCTCTCCCTCTCTCTGTATGTGTGCGCGTATGTCACATTTTGCCAGAGGGGCAAGTCTAAACCAAGATGATTATTTCATCAGACACAAAGAAGATGTAAAATTACTGTAATGATAGCTGCTGTAATTTCACACCATAAATCTATGGTTGTACAGTACATTGCTTCCCTCAAATGTCTGGCTACAATTAGTGCATGAACTTCCTTTTAGTTAATAGTGTGACATTTGAATTAAGATGACTATGATGAATGATGATTCTCTGTTCTTCACTAGCAGAGCATGATAATGTGTATGTGTGTGTGTGTGTGTGTGTGTGTGTGTGTGTGTGTGTGTGTGTGTGTGTGTGTGTGTGTGTGTGTGTGTTAGTGTGTGTGTCTCCACATGTGTGTGACAGAGATGGGGGCTCAGACTGCTGCGTGTGAATGGTGCCAGCTTTGCTGAGCTGCTGAGCCGGATGGAAGGGTTGGATGGAAGGGTGGGAGAGGAGAAAGAGGGTGTGTGTGTGTGTGTGTGTGTGTGTGTGTGTGTGTGTTTGGAGGGGTCTTTTTGACAGGTTGGCAGATCATTAAATCCCACACAATCGCTTAATGTAAGATTCATATGCACCAGGATTATGGAACGAATTAAGGAAAACGAAAAGGTTACACTCAGTTGGACACCTACTTTCTCCCCCTCTTTTGTCTCCCTCTTTCTCTCTCTGTTCCCTTTCAAAACCCCTAGGTGGCGCACAGGGGGGGGTGGGGGGTGGGGGGGGGGGGCTCTTTATGCCCCTGTTCCCATACCCCAGGCATTTAAATAGGCCTCACCTGCCAACAGGACTCAGGTAGCTGACATCGATGCCTTCCTAGAGAGCAGGTTGTTCAGAGGCTTAAACTGGATCTTCCTTCTTCCCTCTGGCATCCTCGACCATCCTTTTTGTAAAGAGTGTGGGCATTATTAAGCAAGACTAATAATAAGTAAGTAGGCTCTATTAATAGTCAACAATTTTTCATTCTGTTTGCTTAACTGCAGTTGTTGGGGCATTGTATATGTGTTTTGTTGTTAATTGTTGAGAGGGTGAAATTGATTTGGAGGGAGAAAGAAAAAAGAAAATGGACATTTTGCGCGCTTGTTATTTAATTCGTATGCTGCGATGGGACAGTAAATACACGTAGTTCAGCATTTCCTCCAAAGAACAGCAAAGCAATCCATTAGCTGCGGTACAAATCCAATGCACTCTAACTTCCCAACGCGAGGAATCACGGCTCTGCGATATAGCGCTTTTATCGATGCGATAATTAATTCAGTCCCCTCCTCCCCCTGCCCCCTCGTCCAAAGGCACCAATATCCACCGCTTTCTGCCATCCCTCCGCAATAAGAGACAACCGGCGGAGTGTGCAAGGAGTACTAACCCCGGCTGACGGAGCAGCTAAGCAGACGCGTCACTCACTCGCGGTACATTACGCTTCATCGCGATTGTCATTACCGTACAGTAGCAAGAGGAGCGTCACTTGTACCGCGGAGGGGAGGAGGAGAGGAGGAAGTGTGAAAGAGTGTTAACGGAGACGGAGCTTGTGACTCCAGCGCCCTTTCAATTTGGCACAGCAGCGGGGGATGCTGAACGCTGCCGCCCGGGAGATGGCCGCCGCTCCGCTGGTCTCTGGGGGCTAACGTGCGGAGAGGCAGAGGAACTCTGCGTGTTTTGTATCCAACGTGGCTAATTTACGCGGACTGTAACTCCGATTTTTCAAGATGAAGCGGATGAATGTGAGCATGTAGAAATGTATTTTGTGTATGTGTGTGTGTGTTTGTTTTGCTAACAGATGAACACCCTTTCCGAGACAAACTCTTACTCTGTTTTTTGTTGCGCAGATATAGGCTGCAGTTTTACTGAGTAAAGTCAATGTGGTGTCGTTGTTGCAACCAAGGGAATTCACAGTGCAGGACAACTCAACTTTTCCCTTGCGCCAGTTCTCGTAACACAACATCAACAGTGTTATGTATCTGACAATAAATGGCATATGCATGCAGCCTTGACATGCATATCTGGATATTCCAAGTCGGAAACACCGACTCCTAATCTCTTTGTTGAGACGCGCTCATACACACTGACGTTTCATTGTTTGCCTGCAAAAGGATTGGAGGGTGCAGAAGGCAGTCAGCGTCTTCCAGACCGCTGATTTCTGTTGTGGATTTTCTCAGATTGTGCAAGAAGTATGTATTATTGGCATTGATACACGTTGTTACGAAACTGGCTATGTGCGACTGCCACATCAAATAGTTCTTATACATTTATTTAGCCTTAAATGCAGGTCACTTGCATGAGTTGAATGGGTTGTGACAGCCTATGTTCCCCCACTTACGTGTATACACGTGTGCGTGTGTGTTCATTTCTGCATGCTTGTAATTCCTGTGATTTTATACTACACACTAGACATTTCTACATCACTTACTTGTACCACTATTTTTTTTCTGTATAGCCACGCTGGAAAGCGTCCCCCATGTGGCCGTCAGGAGTGGGGAGCAGGCAACCCAATCCTCGGGATTCCGCGCTCCGCAGGGCGGCCATCAGTGGCAACGTCCTTGCGCTCCCACCTTTCCACGTCCCCACTGGCAGGGCTGTCCGGGTCTTCATATGCGCCAATCCCGATGGTAAGCGAATTTTGGCACACTATCAAGCACTGCTTTTCAGAATGACGAGAGAGACGGAGAGAGAGAGAGAGAGAGAGAGAGAGAGAGAGAGAGATGTGTGTGCGTGTGCGTGAAAACTTATGAATGTATTAGATTGTAAAAAGTTCTTGAATAATGTGTCAACTGAAAATAGAGAGGGGATAATACACACTTCACTTCAGCTTTGAGGACACCAACTGACTTGTTAATGTGCTTTATGATATGAATGGAGTCATATACGGTTCACTGTATATGCAATTTCCCAAACATTCCTTTATTCATAACAATTTAGGCAAGCCCAGGACCCGTGCATTATTGCAGTAAACTAAAGGGTAGTGGTTGATCTCACCGCGCAGACAGACGCAGCTGATCTTAGCAATGAGACTGTCATGTGTCTTTGGTGGCATGATGATAATTGGGCTCGACGTGAGCGGACAGCGGCGACTACAACAGCAGAACGCGCCAGCGTGTTGGGAGATGCTTCAGTTGGAACAAAACACAGGGCACTGTCCGCTTAAAACCATTCAAGGGCGGGTAATATTTATACCTTGTGGCGATGTGAGCGCCGTGAAAATAGTAAACATATGGCAATAGCTACACTGGACATCTTGACATCCTCATGGTTGTTGTCTCCTCCTGGTCTTATTTCAGGACTTCCTCTTTATTTCTGGCGCTCAAATCTCGCGTGATTGTTTTGATATTGTTTGACCAGAGCGCAATTTACACGGAGCAACAGACAACGGAGGAGCTGCGGTCACGCAGCGATGCACGAAACTGACTCAGTGGATCAGAAATGTCAGTGAGGCGCGCCCGGCTCCGGGTCGTTAGTTAGTGGAAGACATCCACACGCTGCGAAGGATCTGAATGCAGGCTTCAGGGGAATATTTAAAAATAGGCCTTCTAATTTGGGAGTAAACAAGTCAAGCGAAACAGAGAGAGGGTGTGAGAGTGAACGAGAGAGTGAGCCAGAGAGATAGAGAGAATCACACCCCTCTCTAAATATGAAGCATCATCACTTGTGGTGTGCTGGACTATGGAACAAGCAACAAACAAGCACTAACAGAGCTTAAGTCTAATAAGATATTTTCCATATATTGCTCTGAATTCCATTCCTCTGCCACTTGTGGTGACTGTCCACTCTGAGGCAGACCAGCAGTCGAGTCCAGCTTTCCTCCTGGTCGAACAACACGGTTCCTTCCAAGTACGCCTGGCTCCTCAATACTCTGCGCCCACAGCGACAAGCCAGAGAGCCAGGTTTGTTATGGGTAGCAATTGATGACTTGAAACGGATTCATCCTGGCACACTTCTCACTTCTCCCAATT
This sequence comes from Alosa sapidissima, assembly GCF_018492685.1. Taxonomy (NCBI): domain Eukaryota; kingdom Metazoa; phylum Chordata; class Actinopteri; order Clupeiformes; family Clupeidae; genus Alosa; species Alosa sapidissima. The sequence continues at coordinate 13,881,385 of NC_055974.1, forward strand.
GGGGTTGGGTTGCCATGGAGAAGTGCACAATCGCCAGACCAACGGCACTGCCGATTGATCTGTCTGCAGACCTTGTGCTTACCCTCATTGCCCGCAAGGTGTTGAGGAGACTATGGGAATCTTATCTATCTTAGCAGCCCAGCTGTAATGGGTTTAGGGTGATGTGTGTGTGTGTGTGTGTGTGTGTGTGTGTTGGACTGTGTGTGTGGGTCTGGCCACCCCCCAAGGCTCTATTTTTGGGTCAAGGATGTGTGAGTCGAGAGAGGCCTCATTCTCTTCCTCCTCTTCCTCCTCCTCTACTGCTTCCACTCAGCTGGGGTGGTGCAGAGCGGTGGATTCACCACAGAGCTGGAGAAGGATCAGAGTTTGAGTCTTTCCCCTCAGTTTGTGTGTGGTGTGTGTGTGTGTGTGTGTGTGTGTGTGTGAGAGAGAGAGAAAGAGAGAGAGAGAGACTCAGGCTGCAGTGTTGGTGCAATGCTCCAGTTTGGTAAGCACTAGAGGGTGCAGTTTTTGCAGTAAAGACCTACTGAGAGAAAGGAGATTTGTTGGCCAGCCACACACACTGACATCCAAACACACACACACAGACACTTACACACACTCATGTGATCCAGGGTGCGTGTTTTACTGCAGGTACTTGTGCTGATGCAGAAACTTTCACCTGAACTTACGTCTGCATGTTTATGACCAACATTGATCAGTGATGCTGTATGGCGATTGTATATTGATGACCATCATTTGGTGTGAGTGTGTGCGTGTGTGTGTGTAGGTGGCAAGTTGAGGATGTGTCTTGTCCTGTACATCACTTCATAAGGCCTCACTGGAGTCAACTCCAGAGTGCACAAACCTTATACAGTTGTAAACTCTTGTGTTGCACTTTCCTCACCAAACCATACCCTTACCTGTTCAGGTTAGCATCATCGCCTCTGTGAAATCTCATCTACCTGCACTTGTGCTGCACACACTAATAATAGCATCAATACCCAATCATTTGGTATTCACTTGAATTCTTTCTCTGTCAGAAAGAAGGGCACTTCCCGACTCTGACAGTTCGTAAATGACTGTTATTACAGTCGGTGGAGCCGACTCCACTCGCATACATCAGTGAGTAAACTCCAGCCCACGGTCATCATACATCATACAATCATACACGGTCATCATACATTGTCTGTAAATAGCATGGCGCTGCGTCCTGGCATCATATTGAGTGTAATACTATATTAGCATAATGGTTACACACCAGTGTAGAATAAATCAAAGGAGACACGCGTGTGACGGGAAGACCTAAGGAAGCAATGTGCTCGCACCAATAAATCATTCCTGACGTCCATTGGCTCGATGTGAATTTCCGCCTTGAACGAATGGCAAAGCCCCTGCTGCTCAACTTAGTGCTGGCTGGGGTGAGATGTGGCATGGCAGCTTTTTCCCCCCTGATCAGTTGAGATTGCAGGGAAAAGTGCAGACGTGCTCCTGTCTCACACTGGCACAGCTGTGTGTTCAGCGAGTGTCGAAGAGGCCGATGGAGTAATTAATCTTTTGGCATACGTATATATTCAGGCGCGCCTGCAGGTGTACGTCCGTACGCACCGTGCGTACCATCAGGCTACTCAACAGCGAGAGAAAATGTCCCTTGTGTGTGTGTGTATTCACACCAAATTGGCCTACCACACCTTCCCAACTATGCACAGTATCCCATTAGCTGCATGCCATCAGGCTATTTACCATTTTCTATTACGTAAAGTTAGTGAACACGATATCAAAATTAACGTGCACACATTTTGTTTGAGCAGGAGAGAGAATACGCACGCAGGCACGCAATAGGCTACTTGTTGTTTTCTTTTACTCGGCTATCTATATATGGTTATCAGCACACAATGTTGAGCTAATTCACTAACTCAATACTCATCATGGATATCACAAGTTTTTAACAACGAAAACAGAAAGGATGGAGGCAGCAAAGCTAGGAGTTATTCCAGATGGACAAGAACAAGGTATGCAATTGGTGTGCTTGTCAGAACGTTAGACTGCACTAAAGCCAGACGTCACGTAACGCTAGAACAGTGTTTCTTAAAGTGTGGTCCGCAAGCTGTGCCAAGTGGTCCGTGAGCAGACGTGAGCAACTTGTATGTAAATCCAAACAGTTTTGCAACATGCCTAAGTAAGCTAAATAAGCCAATTTAAATCATATGAATCCTCTGACACAATAAGCAAGGTGCAAAGACAATAAGCAAGGTGGTTCAGTGAGTAGGCTTATTAATATACTGCTAGAGTAGATCTACTTTTTTTATTTTTAGCTAGGTGGTCCGTGAGGGTTTTTTTATTGGTTAACTGGTCCTTGGTCTGAAAAAGTTTGAGAAACACTGCGCTAGAACAAAACTAAAGGTAACTTTAGCCTGTATAGGGCTGTATCAAGTTGTCCAAATGAATAGGTCATTGTAGACGTTGTCGTTGTATTATTGCATGTGGATGTTGTTATGCTATGTAGGCTACCTTTTTGCTGACTGACCAATGCACGGACCTAAAACGGACAAATATTGTAAATTATTTTTTTGCGGGCGGGGGGGTTGGGTGTGCGTACCATAGCATTAATTCCTGCAGGCGCCCCTGTATATATTGGTACTCAATAAGCTTCCTGTGTGCTACTAAATAAGCTTCCCATGTGTGTGAGTGTCTGTGTGTGTGTGTGTGTGTGAGTGTGTGTGTGTGTGTGTGTGTGTGTATGTTTGTTTGTGTGTGTGAGAGAGAGAGAGACAGAGAGAGAGTTTGTGTGTTCACGTTGGTACTGGTTGGTACACATGCATTCTCATATTGAATGAGTGATTTTTAGAAATGTATAACTTACTTTTTAACATATTCTTGGATAAGGAGGGTTAAGTATGGTTAATCCCGATACCGGTGGTCAGTGCTCATCAAACAATATTATCAGCATGGCAAGCATGGCCTTAAAAACATGATAATGTTTCGGGAGTAGTCACCTCCACATAACCACCCCATATCCTGGTGCACAACTTGTCTCTGACCCGCTTCCCCCCCCCCCCCCCAGCTGAGCCCTAGCCTCGCTAAGGAGTCATTTATATGCATCGATCTGTTCAGAGCCTTTTACCGATAACACAGAGCTCCCCCTTGGGACCGGCTGCTCACGGGCAGCGCAGAGATGGAGGCGGGCGTGCTAGCGACGACGTTGGAAAAGCTCGCTAATACCTCGGCTGAGAGAGGGGGGATTAGAACAGCGAGCAAACGAATGGCTGTTGTTTTTCATTAGTGGGGGTAGGGTGTGTGTGTGTGTGTCTGTGTGGGGTTAGAGGTCTGTGTGAAGCAGGTTGTGGTTGTAAGAGACGAGTAAACAGGTGTTGGGGATTTATGGCACACAAGACACAGAGCAGAAAGCAGGAGTGGTGTGTCTCAACGTACGCAATAAAGGAATCGGTGATAGGAAAATATAGGTACAATAATATGAATCTTTCCATGTGTAGCATCTATGATTTTTTTGGTCAATGCACTTTTGCACACACACACACACACACACACACACACACACACACACACGCACACACACACACACACACACACAAATGGCACTTCCCAAAACCCAATTTTTCTCTTTTTTTTGCTTCCATTTCTCTCACATGAGTCTTCCTCTGCTTCCTTAGCCTCAGGAATGCTAGTCGTCTATCATGTCAAATGTTGACACATGAAGCATGAGAGCCTGAGACGCCACAGACCTGGCCATATCAGGCTTTCAGCCTCAGAGGAGGTAGCTGGCAAAACAATGCATGAGGCATTAGCCAATAGAGAGAGAGAGAGAGAGAGAGAGGAAAGCAGCCTCCACATAAGAATGAAAAAACAGAGAGAGAGAGAGAAATGAAGATAGGTATGGATGGAATGAAAAGTGGATGAAAGGAGAGAATGACAGAAAAAGAGACACATTGAGAAAGTCAGAGCGTGACAGACCGGACACAGAAAAAGAGTGAATCGATTCGTGACATGAATGACTCTTATTTATTAGTCCACCTCACTGTGAGACTGAGAAGTGTGTCTGTGCGTGTGGGTGTGTGTGTGTAGTGTGAGTGTGTGTATAGTGTGTCTGTGCATGTGTGTGTGTAGTGTGAGTGTGTGTATAGTGTGCCTGTGTGCGTGTGCGTAGTGTCTGGGTGTGTGTGGCTAACAGGAGCCTGCCAAGGGACTCTTACGTCCATTTTCACCTTCCACTTTGGCCCCTCATGCCTGCTGTGGGAACCAACTCCAGCCTCTCACACTGTTTTGGCGGCTTCTCTTCATTGCTCCCGTCGGGCCCTCGAAGGGAGGGTACTTCTCATTCCACACCCTCATGACCTTCTCTCACCGAGTGCCAGACCAGACAGAGTACCCTTAACACCACAGCCAGTGATAAAAAAATTTGGAAGAAGACCACCTGTCTTTATATTGTGATACCAATCAATACCGGTGATTCCTGAAATGTATACCTTAGAGCAGTGTTTCTCAAACTTTTTCAGACCAAGGACCACTTAACCAATAAAAAAAAAAAATTGCGGACCACCTACCTCAAAACAGTAGACCTACTTCAGCAGTATATTATACAATAGACCTACTCAATGAACCACCTTGGTTATTGTCTTTGCACCTTGCTTATTGTGTCAGAGGATTCATATGATTTAAACTGGCATAGCTTACATAGGCAGTGTTGCAGAACTGTTTGGATTTACATAAAAGTTGGTTCAATATTGCAAACAACTCATCTATATTATATTTTACCACGTTTGCTCGCGGACCACTTGGGATAACTTGCGGACCGCCAGTGGTACCCGGACCACACTTTGAGAAACACTGCCTTTTAAGTGTGATTCATTTCTCATCCCGTTATTCCCAGTTGCCATCCTGAAGTGCCCATTACCGTACGCCTGCTGTGATGCATTAGAGGTGAACAGCTGATGCGTGTGTGAGCGTTCAAGGGACTCCTGGACGTTTTATTGTCCAGCCTTCTGTCAAACACCGCAAAAGTGGTGCCTCAAGGTGCACTTCAGGGGTTAAAGGTCACAAGTGTGTCCAATGGGACAAGGCCACAGTCTGGTAGAAATAAGCAATGCACTCACAGCAGCTGCTATTAGAAGGACTGAGTCAGCTAATCAATCTCTTTATTACCTTGTTAGAGCAACAGTACTTGTAGGTGTTTTTAGAGGGCGTTTGTAATTGTTCTTAGAGGGTAGATTACCTGACCGCAGACTTGGTATGCTTGATGCAAAGGAATGCAGAGGAGTCCGAGAATGCAATTTGTAGCCCAGTGCTGAACGATTGGAACGATTTAATGATCCGGTTCTTATTCTGTTCTGAGCTCGGCCCTTAAATGGACATAAAGTCAGGTGTGTCCCTGCTCAGATGGTGTGAAAATATTTGGCACTGACCAAGACTGCCTACTGGTCTTGTGGTAATTTTTTGTGGAACATTTTTTGTGGTTGTTGGCTGTGCTAATTTCTAGAGTCACGTTGTGAGGTTATATTTTGTTGAATGCAAATGTTGGTGTGATTTGTGTAGGAGTGTGTGGACCTGTTGGTCCTCTGTTTAGCTATATTTGTTTGTCCCTCTGTTTGGCTATTTAGACTAAATGTTCTGAGGAGGAGAAATTATGATATTTGTTTACAGTGCTACGGCAGGCAACTCAACCAGCCTGAGCAGAGGGAAAGCAGTACAGAGATAATGGGTTCACGAAAACACACACATAGCAGGAACAGGTGGTGAGAGCAAATGAAATCATTTCAGTGCCAATTTAAGTTTCAATTGTGGTGCCACCAGATTATCAGCAACTTTTGTTTTTTCCTGCAGTATGAATTCAGAAGTTGTACCACCATTACTCCATTTGCATTCAGCGTATTGCTGCCACACTTTCAGCTTATTATTCTTCAATTGACATGCAGCGTTTTTAAAGGTTCGACCCACTCCTTCGTTGGCTTTTGAAGCCATCATAGCACACTGAGGGCCAGATGTACGTACATTTGCGAACGTACAGTAGCGTTATCAGCGTCATGGACAAACCGCAGATTGCGAATGCTGTCAGACCCAAGTTTCTGTCGCATTTATCAGTGTCGCATTTATCTAACTAGTGTAAACTGCGCCTTTCTCTGCCTTTCTCCGCCCATAAACGCAATTTACAAACGTCCACAACTGAACGGCAGAGCCTACATACAAGCACAGTTGAATGAAGTTAACTGATGGCAACATTAAAAAGAATCAAGCGTTTAGCGATCATAAAATAATACATACATGATAAGATGTCAACAAGCAGGGAGATAATGAAGATCAGTAGTTTTACTCAAACTACTTGTGCACGTAGGCTATGGAAAATTGGTCCAATCTAGCAAGTATGAAAGTTTAAGTGAATGACGTGAAAGTGAAAGTGAGACATTCGAAAGGCCAACGAAAGTTAAGGTTGCTTTTGATAGTACAAATACTTACAAAACTGGTGCTCTAAATAGCGATTCTGTTGTCTTTGAAAGCTTCTCTTATTGATGCATTGAACTGCAATTTTACAAGGCGGAAGTATCTAGGCGCAGAATAGACCTGCGCTTTCAGGAGCAGTCTTTGTACATACCGCGGAATACATAATTAGGCGCTCTTTACGCTTCCCCTCCCATCTTTTTACACTAAACTCCCATTTTCCCCTGGATCCTCCCATGAATGCATATGCATGACACGAAAAACGCAATTAGCCATGTTCAGCTCCCGCGATAGGCAGTTTGCACTTTTACATCATTGTGGCCTGTTTGTACATACCTCGCAATGATTGTACACGCACATTGCGAAACAAATACACCTGAAGTGGGCGCAAAAGCGTTAGTACATCTGGTCCTGAATACATAATATCTCCACACTCAATGTTGATCAGCTGACTACCCTTAACCACCCATGAAGACAAACCCGTCACATGGAGTAGGGGCTTCTTAACCCTGGCCTCCTGTTCCCATTGGGTCGTCCATCTGTTTGTGCTTTGCACACCAGCTTGACCTGCTGCATTCCACCGGTCCATTGGTCAGATGAATAATCTACATGTACCTAATCAACAGCGAATCAATCTCACTAACGTGAATCAGTTGAGCATGGTGGAAGGATTAAAGGGAAGATTTCCAGTGCAAGATTCTTTCCCAGGAGAAATATTGTATACCCATATTGTAGAACAGACGTTCTCAGTCTCAAGGAGAGAGAGAGGGGGGCAGAGAGAGAGAGAGAGGGATAGGCAGCTCATAGCTGTATTTGAATTGTTCTTATGTGCAACAGATTACTGTTAGCATGTTTCGATAACACTGTATTTTTTATGAATGACCAAGAGAAGGATGGGAAGAGAGAGAAAAAGAGGAAGAGAGAGAGAACATCATTGAGGCAGTATAGCGTGAGGAAAGCTGACAGGTTGGAAAGCAAGTGGAGCAGACAGACAGATGAGTCGAGGAGCTGCCGCCGCAGCAGCAGCAGCAGCAGGAGGAAAAGCAAAAGAGTGGAAGAGAGGAAGAGATGAAAGGTGGCATCAGAACCCCGAGGTGAACAGGGGGAACATGCAGAGAACTAGGGGTTAAAAGTACATCAGAGCATCAGAGAGACTGCATTTTATATCAACGAGATAAAAGGGGGAGAGGAGACAGATCACAACAGGCATTACTAAGAGGCGAAGGAGAGGCCTTGAAGTCAAGAGGCTGTAGTGTAGAGGCTACTGTTTACACCAGAGCGGAGATGGTGGAGAGCAGAGGATTGGACGCGCGAGAGAGGGGGGGAGAGAAAGCAAGATAGACACGCTGGGGGAATAAACGAGATGGAGAGCAAACAAAATCGACCGGAGGATGACAGCGTGAAGGATAATGGGAGACGGCAGATGGGCCTACTCCAGCAGAGCTGACAGTCGGAGGGACGTCAGAGTGACCCGTTAATGTCAGGTCGTCGTTGCCGCCGCTACCCGCGCGGCACTCGCGGAATCCGCGTTAGCGCTGCGTGAGACAAACTCCCAAATCGCGTTTTTTTTGGCGACAACGGAAACAGACGAACTAAGTGGTTTGTCACACGAACAGATGCTCGGAGATGGCACGCTTGTTTACGAGCCGTAATAAAACAACACACAAGTTCCTTATTAAAGCGATCCGTTTGAAGCCCCCCCGCCCCCCCGTGTGACACGGTCGCTGTCAGGCCTCACTCTCGACAAGCCTGAAATATGAGACAATTATGTTCTGGGCTGCGTTAGCGACGCAAGCCAGGGGGGTCGATGCTGTACGATACAGCCGAGGGAATGAAATGAAATCCAATTTAGCTAATTGAAAAATCACAATTTCAAGTCATTTCCTGAGTTGGTACGAACACAATTTATATTACACCCCACCCCCCCCCCCCCCCCCCACCCCCTGATTTGAGTGATGTTTCATTCACCTTGATATGGAATTACTAAGGGGAATTTGTCACAGCTATCTCTCTGAATACATTACCGCTTGGCTTCAGTTCTAACAGGCAGTGAAGACGTGACTCTGGCGTGTCAGCACCGACAGTGACTGTGCAGACCGCACGCCTCGCTGGCAGCAAAGTGTAAGAATGTGTAGCATGCCTCGGACAAGGCGAGCGTTTGAGTCACTGACCGTTGCACACACACACACACACACACACACGCTGCGGTCTTCGGTCCCTCCCCCTACCACCACCACCACGGATGAGGACGCTACTGTGGACACACACTGCTGCTGGCTGCGGGCTGTTTTTAGCCGTTTGCCAAGCAGTTGTCCGGCATGTCAGAGAGAGCAGGAGAAATGCATAATGTATGTGTGAGCTGCCCTGCGAGAGAACGGCTGATGGTATACGCACGTAGCGTAGGCCTTTTGCGTGTTAGATAGACAGAGTGTGAAAAGAAAGGGAGAGAAAAGCAAGAGCGGGAGAGGTATAAAAAAAAAAGCAAGCAGCCCGGCACATGCTACATGCTTTTGCAATATTGTAGATGGAGAGAGGGAGCGAGATAAAAAGAAAGAGAGAGCTGGAGATCGGCACAGTACAAGGACTCAACGGGACCTACCGTGACTCACCGAAGGAAGTCCAGGAGGAATAGAATGAGATAGACGAACGAGTGGAGGAGTGGAAAGAGAGGGATGGATGAACAGCAGCAGCAGGGGCAGAGGAGAGGAGAGGGGAGGAGTGGAGAGGGGAAGAGAGGAGAGGGGGAAGAGAGGAGAGGAGGGCAGAGGAGAGAGATAACCTGCAGGCCTTCTCTCACTCTCACTCTCAGCTGCCAGACACTCTGCCATCCCCCCAGGCCTCAACATCAACATGAATTTCAGATGAATGTGATCCAAGGAACACCACTATGAATGGCGCAAATTGTTATTAATTTAGTACATTTCCCCAATATGAACTGAGTGATATGATGGCCCAAATACTTACAGTACCATATGTCCTTACCAATGTGTCATAGACATTTAACGTAAGATCTACTGTAAATACTGTATAAAACAGTCCTTCCAGGATTGAGGGTTTGTTGTGATTGTTATAGCTAAAAGTGACTGAATTATCTGTGGGAAAGTGTGGTTAAATTTAGATTACTTTTAGTTAAATTAAGTCAATCTTAAATAATGCAGAAATTGTACAGCATATTTTAAATGTTGTAGTACAGTACACATCACACACTACAGCTGTATGCATACAGTATGGTGAAATCATATGCAACATGGTGAAAATTAAGGGCTTTGTTTATCATACTATTAACTTTTCAGGCTCTGACTCCTATAATGTTGCCTTATGTGAAATGTGTTATATCAGATAATCATACTGTAATGTATTATATATAAAATGTATATATTATTCTTTAGAACTATATATATATATACTATTATATTTGGAACTGAACATGCTGTAACAGCAGGAGTTGTGCTCACTGATCATTTACTCCCTTAACCTTGCAGTGAATATATTCAATCAACTGCAGTGTTCCTTCAGTATTGCAGTGTCGTACATTCTCTTCCTTGAAATGATTGCCCTGCTTGGGCACCTGGTTTCTCACCCGGCTCTTGTGGTTCCTTTCGCAGACACGGAAGCGGAGCGGAACGCGCTGAAGGAACATGTCTACCCCAAGCTGCGCGACTTCTGCCGGGAGAACTATGGCGTCGAGTTCCAGGTAAAGTGTCTTTTTTGAAGTTCCCCTCGCCTGCTGTAGGCAGCACTCGCCGCTCGGCACCTTTGATGCTCTGATTGGGTGAAGCTGGATGATTGTAAAAGTGGTTCTTTTTGGGGCTGTGAGGGCTGTGCTTTGGCCCAGGAGAAAAGACCTCCCTATCCCCAGTGCCATTTCAGAGACCATTTTCAGGAAGGTGACAAGAGACTAACGGGAGAAACGTAGCGGTGTGTTATTTTTGGGTCACTGCATGATGGAATGGAAGAATGCACTGGTGTTCTTAATGGCTTCCACCATTTCTTGAGCTCTGTCATTTCATCTTTCAGTTTTCTGTCCCACTCTTTCTTTCTCTCTCTTTTTTTCAACCATTCCTTTCTATTTCACTCTATGGCCACCACCATTATTCATTTAACCTTTCTTCCTTCCCTTCCTATTTGTTCACATCTTTATCACTCTTTCCCTCTCTCACTCTCTCCCTCTCTCAGTCTCTGACTCAAGGTCCCTCTTTTTCTCGTCAGCTCAGAGGCAGAGCGGTAAAGTTGATAACAGTGTTTTGGACAGATGGCCGCAGGTTTCTCTGCCGCCCTATGATAGGACGCTCATTTTTACACCGTGGCGGTCGTCTCTTTTTTTGGTCACACCGTACTTTCTGCATCCGTTCCAGTCTCCACCATCGTCGCTCTCATCCCGCTCTCTCATCCCGCTCTCTCTCTCTCTCTCTCTCTCTCTCTCTCTCTCTCTCTCTCTCTCTCTCTCTCTCTCTCTCTCTCTCTCTCTCTCTCTCTCTCTCTCTCTCTCTCTCTCTCTCTCTGATCTCTGTTGATTTACAATGCAAATCGTCTGGCGAGGGCAGATCCTTATCGCCGGCTACGTTTGTTAAACAAACTCAGACGATCGGGTGAACCTCCCTCCACACACACACACACACCCCACACTTCCAAACTCCACCCCCCTCTGCCTCACACACATCTCAAACCCCCTGAGCGCTGAGCGGCCAGGCCTGCGGCAGCAACAGAGAAGTCCAGATTGCAGTGGCTCAGCTCTGTTCTGCTCTACTCTTCTACTGTACGCTCTTCACCTCACACACACACACACACACACACACACACACACACACACACACTCCCCAGTGCCCAAGTTAGCGGCGAGTGGAGCAATCGATGCAGACACTGAACGTCTGCTCCAGATTTATTTGTCAGAGTTTTATCTGGAAGGATGAATATGTTCTGTGCACGTCTTCGAGGGGTTTAATGAAGGAGGGGTTCTCTGATCACTGATGGGGCTGGAGCCAAACTGGGTGTTCTAGCTGGAGGTGATATTTAAGTGTGGGGCTAAAAATAATGCTTTTCTCTACATTTTTCTAGAAGTAAAGATGTGAATTGAAGTTACATGTAAGTGAGTGAACGATCTTTAATTATAGAGAGATCTATAATTCTGCCCGAGAGTTAGAAGAAGCGTTGGATTTTTGGATGGATATTTTAAAGAAAGCAGTGATTCCAAGCAGTTTGTGTATATACACTGAACATGTTCACTTACTACACATACAGAGAGAAAGAAAAGAGAGAGACAGAGAGAGAGATAGAGATGATGGAGGACAGGAAGAAACCCACTCAACCAATAAATATGATGTAGCGAATGGCGATTTTCCTTGGTCACTGATAGTTGATTCTATTTCCTGTAGCATTTCTCAGGGGCATGGAGAGATTTGTGTGTGTGTGTGTGTGTGTGTGTGTGTGATAGAGAGAGAGAGAGAGAGAGAGAGAGAGAGAAGAGAGAGAGAGAGAGAGAGAGAGAGAGAGAGAGACAGATTATATGTGTATGTGTGTTCTGAGAGCCCTAGGCTCCATCCTCATTCCATCACACAGACTCTCTCTCTCTCACACACACACACACACACACACACACACACACACACACACACACACTTCCCCACATCCTCAGAGAGAGGATCAAGCTGGAGAGAGAGAGTGAGAGAGAAGAGGATAGAGAGAATGAGATTAAATAATACTGTATGGTTGTTTTCCGACTACCTGTTCTCTCCTCAGGCCATCTCATATCAGCCGGTGCATGGGAAGAGTTGGACCTGGGCTGGTTCATAAAGTCATTAAGTGCACCTTTAACAAGGTGTTCCTCTTCTCCTTTCTTGCAGTCACCTATTTTGATTTTCTCTTGCATTGACACTTGCTCTCTCTGTCTCTGTCCTGATCTCTCTCTTTCTCTCTCTCTCTCTCTCTTTCTCTCTGTCCTTGTCTGCCATTTCATCATTTAGTTCCTCTCCATACTGACACCCTTTTTGCATCCACACATCCAATCATGCACACCACCACTCCCATTAATTTCCCCCTAGACGTCTTCTGTTTGGTAGCATTAGGCTAGTATTTCCAATTTTCATCTCAATAAATTATCATTTGATTTTAAAAGTGTTCGTCCTTATGTTGTGGTCTGGGAACGAGCTGGTATTACAAATATGCTGATAACCCATCCTTTGCACTCACAGTTCTGAAACTTTGTGTAAAATGCAAATAAAAACAGAATGCGATCTGTATCCTAACGCCTCCAATTACCACCACTTTTGTTCAAAAATTCTAAAACAATGATGTTTTTTAATACTTAAAAATAGCATTTGATAAATGAACCTTACATTTTTCAGTAGCCATAGGTGTGTAGATTTGAACCAAATCTGGTTTGGTTCTTACCGGGGATTTTACTGCCTGAAATATCCGATTTTGTTTACCACACTCGGAGGTTAGTGCTGGCCTGGTGGGTTGCCTATTTACGCCATTTCAATGGCACATGAATGGTTAGACCGAGAATTCTCGTCATGAAATTAAAATTCCACTGGAGCTCCAAGCGGATTTGTACACGCAGCCTTACAACACTGTTTACAGCTCTTCGAGTCATAGTAAAATGTCATTTTTGGTACATCGCTAATTTAGATACACAATAGGGGGAGTTCCGATAGATTTGCAAATATCGTATACCCATATTTAGCTGCAAAAAGGACATATCAAAGGCGCCATATCAAATATTGAATATTTGACTATTTCATGGAAAATATATGTTCATTTTCAATTTGATACCAGCAACACGTTTCAAAAATAGATTTCACATTCAGTTTTTATTTGCATTTTACACAACGTCCCAACTTTTTCTAATTTGGGGTTGTACAAATCTACTGAAAACCCATCCTTCCCAATCATGTTGTGGAGGCCCAGGTGTAACCGGTCAGTCTGACTGTTGGCACTCCACCAGCTCCACCACTGGTGTGTTCTTCCTGTCCTGGCTTGCTTAGACACACCAGAGAGGTTTAGCTGATCACATTGGACCAGGTCAAACTGAATCACATCACTAAAATGGGCACAGGATAAACCCAGTGCCATGCTCACATTACATCCACTGTGATGTTCGCAGACCTTGGCTTTGCAAATCAAACCCCTTCCCTTCATAAATCGATTCAGATTCGCCTTCTATGTGAACAGACGTGTGGAGCGGAGCTGAATTGAATCCGGTTTGAAGGGATTGGGTCCTAAGTAGCTCACAGGGGCCTCTCCAGTGTGACATCATCCAGCTGTGACACTCGAGTCGTCAGCGTAGCCCACATCTATTTTGTTTCACATTAAAAGCCATCATCTGAACCCCTCTGGGGGGTCGCTGTGCCGTCTGCCTGCGATTCCCCTAATTAGCTGCCATTACGGCTCAGGCGCATCCGCGGTTTCCTTTTCCTTAATGCCCGTCATAGTGCTTCTAAGCCCAGCCTTGGTAAACAAACAAATAAGCACACACACAAGCAAACAAACACACACACACAAACACACGCCTATGCACTCATGGACACACACACACACACACACGCCTATGCACTCATGGACACAAACACACACACACACACACACACACACACAAACACACGCCAATGCATTTATGGACACAAACACACATACACACACACACATACACACAAACACACACACACACACACACACACACACACACACACACACACATAGAGACACACAGGCAGACATATGCACACATGTGTAAATACCTTATGTACATAGGAAATACACAAAGTGTTTGGACGATGTGAAGAAGTCGTTCAAAGAGGGTGTCATGAGAATACTTATGGCCTCAGATTTCTGTTGCTAATCTCACCAGGCTGCCATGACGACGTCCATGGCGGAAAGCGGGGCGCCGATTAGGCTTTTTCCCGTTGCGGCCGTTAAAAGCGCTCGCCCATCAAAGGAATGCGGCGAACACAAACCGATGGAGAAAACACCCTCCTCCCTCTTCGGCTAGGCAGACTTGACGTTCCGCAAATAACTCCTAAAGATAAACTGTCAAATAAATAAATCACACATTTTTTCTAATGCAAGACAGCCACTTCTGGAGAGTGCCTTGTGAAAAAAAAAATGGCTTTATGGGCTTGGCAGCTGAAATGCATTTAAACACTCACGCAGCAAAGCCTCAGCACCAGCCTCAGTGTGGATGATGAAACCGTCCTCCCTGGTTGCCAGGGCGCAGCCTTCACACCTCTCCCTGCAGACAGCAGAGGGTCTAGTGTGTTCTTTGTTTCTCAAGTGATGCAGCCTCCCAGCCCCGTTTTAGTGAGAGAATATTCCCCTTGGTGCTTTTTTTTAACCCGTTCTACACAACAAACTCTTAACTATGGTGTACTTTTTTTTAAATATCTTACACTATGCACAGCAAAAAAAAACACTACAAAGTGAACTAAATCAAGATGACCTTGACTGTAGATTATACCAAGCTCATGTCATGAAGAGACTAAATTAATGTGCATGTATATAACCTGCCAATTTCTAATACATTCAAACCAATTATTATACAGTTCTTCACAATGCCAGAACGCTCCATTGACTTGAATGGGATTTCCCAACATTCTACAGTCAAATATGCACCATGTAATGACTGCTGAAATAATGACCGCTGTCAATAGCAACGGGTTTTGTGCTTCTGATTCACGTCTTTCATATCATTGTTTCAAAACTGTTTTGCCCTGTCGGAACTTATTTTCCTGATAATGACAGGCGTTCTATACATTATCCCTTATGTAATCAATACTGCTATGAACATGTACTTTAACAACACTATGAAATTGATGTCACTTTAATAACAATATGAAATTGTAATGCTATCCCATCTACCACATTTACTTCTGCAATTAGCTGCACGTTTCTTTTAATGCATATGCTGTCGTTGGTGGCCAGGGAGAAGTAGAACCAGTAGGCCAGGGGGAAGCCGTGGCCTACTGGTTAGCACTTCGGACCTGTAACCGGAGGGTTGCCGGTTCGAATCCCGACCAGTAGGCACGGCTGAAGTGCCCTTGAGCAAGGCACCTAACCCCTCACTGCTCCCCGAGCGCCGCTGTTGGTGCAGGCAGCTCACTGAGCCGGGATTAGTGTGTGCTCCACCTCACTGTGTGTACACTGTGTGCTGTGTCTGTTTCACTAATTCACGGATTGGGTTAAATGCAGAGACCAAATTTCCCTCACGGGATCAAAAGAGTATATATACTTATATACTTATACTATCCACAGTTTAGACGCTGCATGCTCGAGAACCTGTCAACATGGTGACCATTACTCATCTCTAGCCTCTGTCATTAGCATTAGCTCTCACGATTATACAGTGTGGAGATATTGTGTGGAAAACGTTTGGCCAAAATGACCCCCCGCACCCTTCCCCCCACACACAAGCCGTGTGTGTGTGTGTGTGTGTGTGTGTGTGTGTGTGTGTGTGTGTGTGTGTGTGTGAGTGTGTGTGTGTGTGTGTGTGTGTGAGAATGTGTGTGTGTGTGTGTGAGTGAGTGTGTGTGTGTGAGTGTGTGTGAGTGTGTGTGAGCCTGAGCCAGAGAGTCTGCCCACTCCAACACTCCTGAGACTGGAGGAGCCTGGGTCGTGCCTCAGTATGTCTGTGAGTGACTCACCGTGTTCTCGCTTTATTTATGCACTCCCCGACACCTTACACACACACACACACACACACACACACACACACATTCATACGCAAGCTAAATCTGTTAGAAGCAACACACACGACTGTAGTGAATGTGACGTTGGGGTGTGTGGCATGTGAAGTGTGAGAGTCTAACTATGATGGTGCATTTTTTCCTTTTTGTGGGGGATGGGGGGCATAGGAAGGGATGCTGACACACTCATGGACATGTCACAACATGTTACGTCATGTTATGGGAGGGCAGTGTTTTTGTTTGTTCAAGGTGGCACGGAGGGAAAGGAATAGCTCCAGATATACTGTAGATGGTTCCCATGTTTTGTTAATGTTGTTTTGTAGTGGACCTTGCTCATATAACCCTCTGAGATGTAGTTCAAAGTCTGAGCAGAACTCTAAACAGATTCCTTGTAGTTTCTCTATGTTAAATTCTTCTTTTGCCTTCTCACAAACAGATCATTCCCATCCAACCACCCATCCATTCCCTTCTCCTAAATGGATCGAAACACATAGCTGTCCAAATACTGCATCCCTCTCTGTCTTAGTTCAGCTGTGACCCACCCCCGTAGCTGTGTTTACTTCCTCTGCAGACCCATAGGAACATTAATGGCCGAAAAAAAGTCGATGGTGCAAAAGAACGGCAGAAAGGCAGATGAAAGGAACAAAGAAAGAGAGGGAAGGAGGGAGGGAGCGAGGGAATGAAATGAAAGAGGAGAGAGGCTGGTCCTCCCTGGTTTGGGATTGAATAAGACACAGCAGCCCGTTGCCCAATCGATGGAGAGCTTTTGCCGATGCAAGGCGGCCCCCGCATACATATCTTCAAGGCTATTGATTAGCGATTTGCAGAGAAGATTAAACATTATAGTCCCCCTCCCGGCCAATGCACAGTGCGATGTGTGTGTGTGTGTGTGTGTGTGTGTGTGTGTGTGTGTGTGTGTGTGTCGGGGAGAACACTGAGGGTGAAATGGATGGTCAAGGCTCCCATGCACCTCCTTTCGCCTCGCTCTCCCTCACACTCTTTCCTTCCTCATCCTCCCTTCATGCTCCCCACTCAACTTCTATCTCTGTCACTCTTCCCTCACCACATATCCCCCTCTTCTTTCCGAGCTTGGAGGCTTTTTCCCCCCCTCTGTCTCATCGTGACATCCTCTGTCCTCTGTCTGCCAGTGGCGAAAAGTTTTCCCTGTCCATCGCTCCCTCAGAGTCTGTCCATCCGTCATCTTTCCATCTCCAGCAGGCTGTCATCTTTCCATCTCCAGCAGGGCTTTAGTCTTGACTCAGACTGCAACTCTGTTGCACCCCCCCCCCCCCCCCCCCCCCCAGGGCTAAACTGAAAACCGGCCCGGGCAGGAAAAAGGGATAAAGTCAAGTGTCATGTGGGAAGCAGAGAAGAGCTTGGTCTCACTTCTCTCCCTTCTCTTTCTCTCTGTACCATTCTCTCTCTCTCTCTCTCTCCATCCGTGTGCCTGTTTCTATTTTGGTGTCATTCTTTTATTCATTCTGTTGCTCGCCTCTTTCACTCTCTCCCCGTCTTCTCATTCAACCCCCCCCTCTCTCTCTCTCTTCCCATTTTCTCTCTCTCTCCCTTCCTCTCTCCATCTCTCCCCATCTTCTCTATCTCTCTCTCTCTCTTGCTCTCCTCATCTTCTCTTTCTCTCTCTCTCCATATTCACACTCTATCTCTCCCAAGGCTTTGAACAGCTTTAATAGGCCACTAAATTGAAGTTTAACAAGGTCTGCTTTGCACAGGAGTGAAAATGTTACATTTTCACCTGATGTTACATTTTCACCTGTAATTGTCCGAAAATAGGATCCATTTAGCTTGTTCCCTTTGCGCAAATCAATGCATACAGTACTCCTGATTGCTGAAGGCCAGTATGTCAGAAAAAAATATATCAATAAAAGCACCCACACTATTTCATATTTATTGTTCAAAATTGTTGACAAATTGATTCATTAGTTCATTAAATTGATTTGGTGACATTCTGTAAACATACTTCCCTTTTTATTAGAAAGAAAAACACACTGTCCATAGCTTTGTTCTATGACCAGAATGCATCAAACTGGTCACATCTTCCCATACTCACTTCATACTGACCATATGTTTAATGTATAGTTCTTATATGTGTACTACAGTATACTGTATTTTCCCCAGGATAATCTAGTCACGTTTTGATTATTTCTCTTTTATGCGCGACTTCATCTGGTTTTCTCCAGGCGTTCTCTATGTATTGCGATAATGCCAGAACCTAATGAGAAAAACGTTCTGAAAGGAGCAATCGTTCTTTCCACTTGGATTCCTCCCCCCACCTTCCCAGTCTACTCTAGGGTCCTCTCTTTGATGTAGATTAATAAAAGACCATTTGTAGGACTGTGTGCGCGTGTGTTGTTTTAAACAGTGAGCTTGGCATTTGAGCGGTAGGCTAGGGATAGGCTTGGAGATGCTTTTAATGAGATGTGAAACTTACAAATGGCAGCTGAAGCAACAGCACCTGCTTTCTGCCTTTGAGGGCGCCAGACGTTATGGAAAATCCCTCACAGCGGGTGAGGTTTGAAGGGAGACCCATGGGAGGCTCAGGCAAGGAGTTGGGCCCATCTGAATGAACTCTGGACTCTAGAGGAAAAGCTCCCACATTTTTAGCGAATGCCCACCGGGCAATCCTCTACCTGAGCCTGGATTCACTGCTGCGATACCGGTGGTGACCGTGCACCATATGGACCGGTGTGTTCCTCCCCATTCGCCTTGTTTCAATATTATCATAAGGTTCAGTTTTCACACATAGCAATATTAGTTAATATAATCTGGTACTAAATTAATATATTAATATATTAATAATAAAATAGAATATTGATTCTGAATGTTCAATCCTTTTTTCCTCAAAAGAGTATTTAGACCTTGTTAATTCTTAGATAAATCTCAGTTACCGTTGGTCTAACAGTATGTCCTATACTTTAAGTGAAAAGGTAAATATCAGTATCAACATTTAATTTATTCTCAATTGCACCAATACACAGTGGAAGATGCAAAGCCCACCCTGTATTTCCACATGCATGTAGACACTTAAACACACTCACAATAGACACATGCTCTAAACCCTCCGCTGGATTTCAGTCAGTAATTGCACTGGGTCCCCGACTGCTGGTGCAGAGCCTGAAACATCTTCATCACTCGCCAAACACGGCATTGCGTTACAGTGCCTCCATCTATTACCATGACAGCAAATGGGACATCATGTGGTCGCTAATTAGCATGTCTTCTTTACCTTCATCTCTCTGGAGACGAGGCAGAAAAAAAAAACTTCACAGGACGTTTTGTTTTTACGCCATTTCACTTCCCATTATACTGATCTGATGAACGTTGTCAGAGCGTGTGTTGTCAGAACGTTTTTTGGACCCCTCTGTGCTGCATACGTGGTTACAGTGGTTACAGAAAGGCCTTAAAAGCACACAGTCTCCCAAGGGTTTGATTATCACTTTTTAATTGCTGTTTTGTCAGCTGATTAAGAATCAACTTCTTCCCCGACTTCAGAGTGAAGGCAAAGATGAAAGAAAGCCTGTGTTTATGCCTCCGTTTTAGATAACAACACTGAAAAAGACCTTGAATATAATTGTCATGTGGAAAAAAAGGAGGAGAAAATGAAAGTTGATTAAACGTTTTTAATTAAAACAGAAAACAAAACCTAAATGCAGATTTTGTCATCCTAGCTGTGCACAACACCCACTATCTTAGAATTGAGGATGTATAATTTGCTAAAGATGATTTTATTTAAAGATAAGTACAGTACAGTGAAAAATGGATATCGTAGGACAATGGACGCGGAGATAAAAGTCACCTAACCTTCATAAAAAAAGTAGTTATCCAAGTGAAATGTATTTGATCAAAACTAATCCATCGTGGGAAATATTTGGGAAGTTTTGGGAAACAGAAATAAGGGAAAACAAAGTATAAGGCAAACAAAGTATAGCTCTCATAAATCACAGTTTTACAATTTTACCTCTTTGTTTTACTTATTTTTGGAAGTCAGCTATGATGTTAACATCCAAGAAGACAATGACAAAGGTCAGTAGACAGTGAAGAAACACAGGCCAGGCATCGTGGGCATCCCCCCCAAACCTGTACTTTGTCTGTCTTTTTGTGAGTCCCTCCCCCGTCCATCTGTAATCGCAGCAATCAGGCGCCTGCGCTACTCCCCCCGTGAGTAGCAGTTAGCCTGAAAGCGGACGCCTGATTGCACTCGGCTCTGCTCCGCGTGGGCGAACAATGCCACTCCCAGTGCCCACCCTGGCCTCCTGCCAGCCTTCCGCAATCATAACCACACCCCCCCACCCCCCACCCCCCTCCCAACACCACTAGCCAGAACGTGGGTCCCCGTCATCTCCCACTGTTTCCCGCGGCTTTTGCTTCTGATCGCTCCCACACAACTCTTATCTGTCCAACCAGTGGCGCTCACACGCTGCTACGCTGAAATATCGAACCAGATCTTTGACAAAAGCTATTCTGAAATGCGGTCGCTTAGCCACCGGATATTGATTGACACTGCAGTTCAAATGCTACACACCCCACTGGGCATCATGATGTGCATGCTGGCTGATGATCAGAGAGGAAGTGGCCAGG